>NC_090892.1:9233015-9258015 GCF_036669925.1 Montipora capricornis
GAGTCTTTTCCTTTCCTCTTCGAATTTGCTTTGTTGCTTTTCCATCTATTACAGAGAAGACCACTTAATTAGCTCCTAAGGAGTGCTAGTTTTCATTCATGGTTATTCTACTTTGTGTCTTTGAACCAAGACCTAAATTCTTTCGTGGGCCAAACGTGACTGACGCCGAGTAAACTAATAAAAGGAGCCAATTTTTATACCGACGCAAAGCAGAAATATACATTCTGCCGGCTTTCTGCCGGAGCAAAGCGCGGGAAACCAGGCCACTTGCGGGATAGAAACAATTGCCTTTGATTGGCTGAGAATTTAAGCCAATAACTAAGCATAGTGTTGGATGCAATGAACCAAAGCATTTGCAAAATTTCTTTTGACAAAAAGATAAAGGTTTTGATATCAAGTGCCCCATTAAAGAGCACTAAACTAGACTGTCCCTTTTGAAAGAAGACCACTTCTGGCTCTTTTGAAAAGAAGGGCTTAGTGCATTTTTCGCGCCACCAATTGGCTCATTTTTCACGGGTAGTTTCAGTTCTATAATCTATGATTTTTATGTTTAAAAACAAGTATTAAGTGGCCTTACATCCTTTTGACGTTCACGATTTTCTTGTTCAAGTCGAGCGTGTTGTTCCTGAAAACAAAAAGCAGAATTTCTAAAAATAAAGTTTATAAATCAAGACATATCATCATCAATCGTGAGTTGAGTATATTAGGAAAAAAACTGATTGTTCCCGAAAAAAGTCGCTACTGAGCTCGGGTGAGCTCGGAACCGCAGGGCTACATGAGACTAGAGGGAGCTCCAATACCGCACAACTTCAGTTGAATCACTTAACGAGTGTCGTAATAACGCACCTTGCCCTCTTTCCCACTTTTATTTTTTGGGGAGTGCCAGTTTCCGAAATCAAAATTGGAGTAGGGTGGGGAGGTAGAGAAGGGGATTTGTGTTCCCACAAATCTGAGGAGTGTTGTAAGTAACCTCGTGCGAGCGAAATGAAAGAGGCAGTACAGGGACAAGTGACCATTTCCTAGCCCAAAGTGAGGCATAGCGCGAAGCTTTTTTCAAGAAAATTTCTTTTCACAATCCCATCTCCAATTATTGGTGCATTAATTTGCCACCTGCAGTCATTTTGTAAAATCGAAGTGGATAAGAGGGGATTAGAACTTACTAGCTTAGTGCATTTTACTCATCAAAATTGCAATAGATATTTCTTTTAATTTCTTTCTTCCAAGAAAGCAGTCACCGATTAAAGAGCAAAATGACATTTTTTTAAATCTCCCCCCTCCAACGGGTTTCGCATAGCTGCAGAGCATGCGCGATGCTATTGCTCTCACCTCAAGCTTCTTCATTTCTTGCTCTTGATAAGCTCGAGCTGCCATTTCCAAACTCTTTTTCTCGTCGAAGTCTTTCAGTTGCTGCAAAACTTCGAAATATTGCTTCATCTCTTCCATTAGTAGCTTTCATAAAAAATAAAAAAAGGCCGTCAAGAAAAGGGAGGCAAGGGTGGATTAGGAGCGCGCAACTGACACTTGTTTGCTATTTATTTGTTTTAGCAGTTAAAGTTTTGTCAGCTATTCAGCTGATGTAGACCCACCCATATACACACAGAGGACAGTCACAACACCGGGAACTTCATCCCCTACTCTTCTCGAATAGTGTGTGGGTTCTTTAACGTCCCACGGGGCACTGATGAACATGGAAGTTATTTGTGAGACGGGACCTCCAGTTTATCGTCCTTATCCGAGAAGACTTGAAAGTCTAACCATTTGCGGATGTAATTACAAAGGCAGCACTTTCTCCTCAGTTATTTAAAGACCCTGAGTGTTGGTCCGGCCGGAGTCGAACTCACGACCTCCCGCATGGCAGCCCGGTGCTCAACCAACTGAGCCACCGGTGCGCGGTTTTCAATTGATTGTCCAAAGTAATTGGCGAATTGCTTAGTTTTGCATTACTTCACTCAGTGATTGGTTGAAAGTTCTCGCGCCATTTTGTCAAACAACCAGGAGTGAAACCAAAACCAATCGTGGCTCGTGAGTGCACATTTTCCCGCGCTTTGTGTAGGCTACGTGTAATTACTTCGAGTTTTGATATGATTGGTTTACTGGATTGTCTCCGTCCTTTTTGATTGGCCAAAGTAATTATCAGGGGTATCAGGGGCAGCGATGTTGCGCATGGCATTTGATCCGTTTTGCTACCTCTCGGCAGCATTCCACTTACTCATGGTAATTACTAGTTTTTATTCATTGATCGAGTATAGCTGATTGTATGTGACACATTTCTGCATTAAATAATGAACTTCAACGGGTTTAAATGGGGTCCACGATCAGCACAAGAAAAAAATCTTTTTACCGGACGTTGGTTGATTTCGTACTGTCTTCATTGGTGGCAACAGCTCGAGCAGTTTACAGCAAGACTGTTCCTTTCGTTCCGGAACTAGCAGTTGTTGTCGTTTGGAGGAGTTGAGGGTTCTCTGTTGCGTAGCTTACAAGGGTCGAGCTGTGCGTTTCCTGCGAATTTTTGTTTGGGGCAGATGAATCATGTTGTTTGGAAGTGAGCCTTATTCACGATGTCAGCCATCTTTACACGCGCACAGAGAATGATGGGATAATTACTTGGTAACATGGTCTCTTGGTGGGCAAACATTTTCAATGGCGTCCGAAGGGGACAAAAGAGATGTCAATACAGCTGTTTTCTAAGTGGAAGGTGGATCAGTTAAAAACGTTTCTGAAAAAAAGAGGAGTTGTTTTGTTGGGGAGAAAAGTAGAGCTAGCTGAAAAGGCGTACGTGGAGGCTGAAACTCGAGGTCGCTTAAACTACACGAGAGGAAGAAGACGATGTCTCAACGAGACGAAGGGAAAAGTTGACCACAGAATCGATTGTCAGTCTTCCTTTTCCCAGTAGCCTTAACGAAGGATGAGAAGAGGGCAGTCTTAACTTTTCGGACGTTTTCAAGGATGGGGAAGAAGCATATATGCAGCCGTCAGCAAAGGCCATAAAGCAAGGAAAGAGTTTATTGAGCTCGGAACACATACAGAGAGTGAAATTTCACTAAATCAGTGCAGATGTGAACTACTGTTCGTTCGGCAAATATCCCTTTAGATATAAGCTTGGAAGTGGATCCTGTTTCGTGGGTTTGGCAGCACTGAAATGGTTGGAGTGAACCTTCGCAAACGTAGTACTTTGAAGCCTTTCCTGTTGATGAGCTGTGACCATTGGGATTTGGACATCGATGAAAGTGTATCACTTCTCTCTCCTCGCCCTTATAAATGTACCTATGTCAAACAAAGACGTTGTATTGAAACAATTTAACTTATCGGTAAATAAAACAACTTACGGGACAACCAAAAAAACATTCCTGGAGAGCTTAAGCTTACCTGTCCGGATATCTTCGATCGTTGTCGCATGACCGTAAACAGCACAACGGTCCTTTTTTTCCCATATCTTGATCCAAAATATCAAATATACATACATAAAATACCGTAAAGTATAAATTAGCTTTCAGATATCTCTAGAAATTCGCGAAAACCAGGTTTAACAAAGCATTATTTACATCACATCTACCGCGAATTTCAGCTGTTTGCCCTCTGAGTGACCACGTGACCCTAATATTTTCCTGACAGCACCTGAGCGCCTGCAAAGATGGCTGACATCGTGACTAAGGGCTATTGATTGGCGGCAAATTGACTGATGGTGGTTGCCATGGCATCGGCCACAGTTCTTGCCACATGAGCCTCTGATGATCGCGTCTTAAACAAACAAAACATCTTCGATCTCTCTTGAGAATTTCGAAACGAGATTGCGGATTTCTAACACTTTTACAAGAAGATGAATAATGAATACCGCTACAATAAACGAATTTGACTTGATTTACTCCAGATGGAGGTCACGTGCCATCGTGAGATAACAGGGTTGAAGAAGTCGGCCTATTCCCGTTTTGTTTGGGTTTTTCTAAATTCACGTTTGTTTTTACACCATCGCTAATCTCACTAGCCTCAACTTCGAGTCGGATAACTTCTAACAAGCCGGATATTTATTTCCCAGACCTCACGTGCTGTATTTCTGGCGACTTGAATTCTGATTTCGGGCGGTAATTTCGGCATTATCACAAGAATTAACAAACTTTAATACTGGCTAGAACTAACACCCAGCGACTCTAAACCACGTATATTGATGCTATCGTAAAGTCGAAGCTGAGAGGCGTTGTCGTTGACACACCCTGGAATCTTAAGAGTCATACTCTGTAAGATTCCAGTAATATTAAAAGGTCGCGGCCACGGTACCTCACCGATTTGGCTGAAATTTTGCATGTAGTCTTGCTTTGGCGTCCTAACTACGAAATGGATGTTTCAAAGTTCTGGTAAATTTTATTTTGGGAGTTCTGAACATGGCCGGTTTCTGTCGGTTCCGAAGGGGAGCCAATATGGCGCATCACACGACTTCTTATCATCCTCCCTTCCAGCTTACCATAATCTTTAACCAAAATCCATTAATATCGCCTTTAAGAGCTATCTTCCTACTCGCGATCTGTGTGAAATACGTCTTTGAAATAAAAAGTTTTGGTCATGTTCGAGTGAAAAGTTGTGGTGTACTTCCAGGATACTTTTGAGACACATAAATATACTGTAAATCGAAAGACCGATATCTCCCATGTTATGTCGATTAACAGTGAACTATTTAACCTGGACGTAAAACTGTCATAGCAGATTTACCAGGAGAAATAAAAAAATGGGCAACTTCTTCAGCACGAGAGAAAAAAATTAAACAAGTGTGACCATTGTGCAAAGGAAAATATGTAAAGTTTAACATGATAATCGTGTCCAAATGTTAGCATATTTCCCTTTGAAACAGCCATTTACTGACTTTACTTCTTTATTTGTACTTGCAATATCCTTCGAGTGATTTATCGAAGAGGTTCTGCTTTCACTAATGTAAATAAACAAACCATTGAAACAAATCTTATTTAGAAGGGGAACGCGGCAGGTTAGTTTTTCTGAATAGCTAACCTTAGGCCTAATTAGGCTCAAAACGTTTCTTTAGGCCTCCTTAGGCCTAAAAACGTTTCTTTAGGCCTAGTTAGCGAAGGTTAGCTATTCATGTAACAGTCACAGTAAATTTCAACCTGCAACCTGCAACCTGCAACCTGAAACTAACCTGCCGAGGGGAACGATCGAACCGCGCTCCTGTAAAAACTTCATATCTCAAATACGCCCGTTACGCGCTATCTTTAAGCTGGCGAAACTATATCCGTATTGAGGTAGCAAAACAGCGAAATATGTCTCGAGGTCATGTACAGTTGAATGTCTAAATTCTAATTCAATGCGAACGATGTCAATAATCTCGGCCTAAAGTAAACAAACACTCTCAATTAGGTACACTTACTTCTTTGTCGCGTATTGATTGAACGCAGTTCATGAATCTATCTACATTATTTGAGTTAGCTCAAGTCTTCACTCATCTTGTGCACATCGATAATTGTTCTGAAGCACAATTGAAGTTTGGTGTTCATTTAGGTTGTAAAAAGACTTGTCCCACCGGCACTACTGATTATCAACCAGCACTTGAAACGAACAACCAGAGGTAACATCATTTTATCATTGGGGGAGAGGAGAGGGGGGGGGAGGGGGGGTCGAGTGGTGTAATTTTCCGCAATGGACAGGAGGAGGGAAGTAAAACGAGCCAAAGAAAATTAACATTTCCTGACCCTAGCTTGCTGCTGTTGGGATCTTGGAATAAATGCTGAAAAAGCTTTCCTGAACTTTCGGTCAAAAAATAACTTTTGCCAAAAACAACTTTTTCTCAGAAAATACATGACGGTCCCCAAAGATGATATGGTCCGTCTTTTATTAGTGTATTGCTGTTTCCCTTGGGAGGCCCGTCTATTTGATAGTGTTTTAAGCTGTGCCATGATGAAACCTGCATGGGCGCTGCACAAAAATTTAAAACTGCACTCTAGCGTTAAGGGTGTTGTAAGAAAATATAGTTTCTCGACCCTTACTGTGACAATGAAACACTGTATTAAAGAAACGTTTATACAGTAAAAACCTATGTACCACATAGCCCGTTCAGAGGGATGATCATGTGAATTCTTAAAGTTAGTACACCAGGAATCGGAAGACCGTCGTTGCAACCTCTCGCATAGCATAATCCTACTGGAAGTACGGACGGTTGGCGATAAACTAAACAAGGTATGCGACACAATTGAAATGGTCAGCTGGCAGGTAGCGTGTCAAAACAAGAACAAGCTCAGACATGTTTCTCCAATATCTCCACATATGGTGCTTTTCGGCGTGGCAGTTGCTGTGATTTTGAACTCATCTCTGGTTCAAAGTGGCAACAAATGTCTCGTAAAACGGGTACTGTAAGCTTACACAGCCTTCCTGCAGCAACAAGATCACAAAGATTGTAGCCGTCAAAGGTGACTGGATGAATCGGTTGCGTTTGGTTTATCACTTCATTACGCACGCTTGCCATGACATCTTCAACTTCAGCTGCCACGAAATCATCTTCAACTTCAATCACTGTTTGATTCTTAGATTTTGTGCGGCGGGAAAAAAAGCCTTGAATCTGGTTGGCAGTCAGTAGTTCTTCAGGGGTAAACTGCCGCTGTCCATCGCTGCCCCTGGCCACTCTCATTTGTCGAGCTACTGTCACGGGGTCAAGTTTTCTCCCCGTCGTCTCACCGATTGTGAACTTTTCCTCGAGGAAACGACTCTGCTTCTCACTGAAACGTTTGGACGTTTTGGTTGATCTCAACGCCCAGCCCTTATCCAGTACATTGTGTGGCGATGGTAACGAAGACTTTGCCGCCGCTGTTTCCGTAGTTGGCGTGAGGGCACTGTTTTCACCTAGGAGCTTTCTGCAGTACGGGACCTTCGCTGTATCAATAAGGGACTCTCTCAGCCTGAAACACACATTGACCGTAAAGCGTGTGGTTAACCATTGAACCAAAGCGTTGATAGGTTTTAATACAACCTTCGTTTGGGCAGGCAAACAATTTTTCCCTTCCGTTTTCAACTTCAGCACCTGATCTCTTGTTTTCGTCATCGTTATCGCTTCCGTGATCCTCTGCGAGGCTAGTGCTTTTTCCACTCTTGCAGGATGACTGACATTTCTCAGTTGCCTTTCGTGGCTTCACTGGACGGAATCCACCATCGGAAACACCACATCCGTTACAACTGTGATAGAACCATCAATACCTTAAACGAAAAGAAAAGAGCCGTCAAAATTGGCTTTATCCCATTGGCTTATCGATGGGATGTTAGTTCGATATAACCTGTATGCACCATTTACGGTTACTTTCCAATCATAGCGCGAATTATTTTTTCCAGCACCATGATAGAACAAAAGGTAACTTGCATTGTGTACATGTAGGGAGCTGTCCTGCGGTTTAGTGTCTTTTCATGTATACCAATCTCACGCTCTAGTCCATACAATTAAAAGTTACGATTTTTACCTTCGAATTTAGACCACGGGAGTAGTTTTCCTTCACCAACTTGGTATGCCCTCCACACTTTTACCCCCTCACAGGAGAACTCAAAATTGTTCACTTTACTGATGCCTGGCCACTTAGCGTTAAGTTTGTCGCAAACTGGATCAGGCAGCAAAGCAATTCTAGCGCCAGAAATTCCTCCATGCGAGAGCAGTGCCTCCTGGAACTGCTCAGTGGTAACTACGTCATGACCTTCGTTTACGTAAGAGCGCACATGATTCTTCATTGTGGCAGCAAACCGGTCACATGGACCTTTGCCTCCTTGTGGGTCGGAAAAGTCCATGCGACGAATGGAAATCCCAGTTCGCTTGCTGATGTTCTTACAAGCGAGAACAGTATTGGCAGAATGATAACATCCAGCGTTATCTTGACGGAAAAATGCATTTTCTATTTCTGGGTTCTCCCTCTTTAATGTTGTGAGAACATGTTCCATGAGTGTCGTCACGCAGGCACTGTCTTGGGCACAACGTTTAACTATGTGGATGAATGCTTGTGTCTCAATCTCACCACTTTTCTTTCTTAAAGCGACTGTAATATGCCAGGAAATGCCTCTTTGTCCAAACCATTCGCCCTGTGACTCACGGTACATCCGAGGAAGAAATTTCATTGCTCATTCTTGGATGAGCAAGACGTTTGTTTCACTCAGGCAGTCGATTACATCGCTACGTGCTTTATCCTGGTTCACAACTCGCAGTTGATGAGCTTTCCAGCTCTCGATAGCTGTTACGGCTTCTTGGAACACGTGAAGTGCATCGTCTTTTTCGTTTTCTGATTCAAAGGGACTATTTAAAATTGCCGCCTGGATACCAGATAGCACAGTTTTCAGTTCTTCGCATCGCTCACAGAGAAGATCATGGGTGTGGTCGCAATTGCCTCGGAAACTTGAATCTGTGGGATCATTTAGGGCATATTTACTGCAGTGGTCTGGAACACGCGAGCTGGTGACGTTGACCTGATTTCAGCAAAACAACAAATTGCTATTTAAAAAGGCCCTCAGAGCCTGGACCTGTTAGTTTAAGGCTATTGGTTCAACTCTTGCTCTGAGAACTGCTATATTTTTTCCAGAGTAGATACGTCATTAGCTATCTTCACAAGATCTAACTCTTGGTACTTTAGCGTATATGCTACGTCTGTTAGAAATTTACAGATGTATTCTTTTCGTTCGCGTTACGTTAACCCCAAATTACAGTGTTCCATGCTAAGTGTACCATTTAGTTGGTGTTAACAGCGCACCAGAAGCAAGCATGCGTTTTGTATGCGATAACTAACATTCTACAACATAACGATCGCCTTAACGTTCACTACAAGTTAATTCTGACACTGCTTCCGCAAACATATGAAAGTGCACCCCAAGCTCCCTTATTGCCGGCGAAAGTGTTTTCAGGCTATTTACAGGAAAGAGCTTGGGGCCCCCACCTTACGAAGGGTCTGGATCTGCCCCTGCATGACGTCTGCAACTGAGCGTTAACCAAAGACTTACCGCGATAAAGGGCATTTATAAATATGAGTTTCACGTTGCGCGGACTTAAGTTATACACACGAAAATCGCTTACCGGAAAATAATTTCCGCTGTTTGCAGTAGGGTACTTTTTTCGCGACCCTGGTTCAGCAACTCAATTTTCTTACACATTCAGACTTGGAGAGTGAATGCAAACCCCTCAGCGTGTCATCACTGTCCTTACCTTAAAATCACTTTTAAGATAGCTCTTTCCTGACTTAAGCCCTCTTTGAAGGTCCTGAGCAACATTTGATGGGATCCCAAAATCGATTAGCTTGTCCACCAACTTCAGCAAATCGTCGAAGGCCTTACCTCCTTCTGAAATAAAGTAGTCAAGCCCTTGGAGGGATTTTGTTACTGATGCACTGCAAGCAGACAGGACACGGCGAAGAGTACTCTTGCTGAGTGGAGTCGCTTCACCTTCTTGACAATATTGCAAATACTGGTCGATAATTCTCTCATTAACTGACACCCTAATGACGTTAGGGGTGTGAATTACCTCTCCAGAAGATAACTTCAAGAACCGTTCGCCAAATGGCAGGTCCTGTACAATGTAGGGACTACTTATGAAGTTAACAAAATGATCCAACTGATTGATGTCAACTCTAGTGCGTACTCCAGCCTTTTGTACCACAGGAACTCCACGTCCACACGTCAATCGGTGCTTTCGTGCTTCACAGAACATATATTTCGTTAAACCTGGAAGAAATTTACGGATTTCTTCATAGGTGATCAGGTCTGCTATGATAGAAAGTACTTGTCTTTTGATATTTCTGCTGGATGCATTGTCGTATGTCTCCGCAAGAGCTTTTATATACTTCTCATTACTTCCGCTGGAAGCTTTCTTCTCATCAAATTCGAGTTTGGGGAGGTTAAAGACTTCGCACATCTTGTCTGAGGTTCTCAGTGCGTCCCACAAGTCCGCGGCACGACTCGGCGACAACGTTTTGAGAACAGCCACTACAACTTCACGAGTTTCAGCAATATATCGTCTCCTGGTACGCCCTGAAGCGGAAGATAAATCCATATCTACTTCACTGATTGCCGATAGGCCACAGCTCCCAAGGAAATCATTGAGTTTCATTTTTCTGCAGGTTTTGACATGTGACCTCAATGCATCTGCCATCAAACTTTCTCGATGTAATGCAGCGCAGCTTTGCGGGGTTAAACTAATGTCTGTTTCCTCAAGGGACACAATCTGCAAATAACCAACAAGTGAAGATGTAGTATGTCGTGTCACATAGTACGCACACGATGATTGGTCAATTTTACTGACGGGCGGTATCTTACTGATGGTGAGGACCTCTCCCCACGCGCTTAACTTGAATTGTTTTCCATGCACAAGCAACAAACAACCGTGAAAAAGCCGGAAATGACGTTATCAATATCCTCACTAGTGAGGGTACGGATCCTGGATGTAGTTTCGTAAGAATTTCATAAGTGGTGTATTTTCTAGTAAAACAACCGTGTCTACAATCGTGGTCAAAAGTTGTTGGGAAGGTTGCGGGCATCAGCTCACTTCACACCTAATTCGATTTTTCTAACTATTGCCTGAAGTATTTGGGAAATACCATGCTTTTGTGGCCCCCCTCCCCCATATTCAATGTTGGAGTTCTTCAGGTAAGAAAAGTCACCATTTTTTTTCCCTGGAAAATCCAACATTGAAAAGGGGGAGGGGGGTATCTGTAAAATGAGATTACCTTCCCAACACTTTTGTCCATGATTGTAGCTATATAATCATATAATTTAGACGGTGTAAAAATATGTAATATTGCAAAATGATACAAATCTGAAATCTGAATTTAGTATGCAGCCGGGGAAGATAAAGTATAGAAAGTGGCTTACTGTGCTTTGTTGGTCTTCACTTAATGGCTCTTCTAGCCAGGAACTTTTCGCCAAGGCCTTTTCATCCATTTCTTGTTTGAGAAGAGACGTGTCATCAGCGAAAACACAAGGCTTCTCCGGGTCATTCTCTTCATGTCCCGATTCTTTCTCTTCTCGGAATACATCTTTTTCTACCTCACCGTCAGACACTCGTTGGTTGTCGATATCTTCTTCTTGTTTGGCAACTCCTGCCATGCTGCTAATTTTTTGTCTACACATAGGGCATATTGCTAGAAGTTTAATTTTAAAAAAAGTATTGATTTTGGCGCTCAATTCTATTTAGTGTCATCGTTTTAATACGCGCCCCTATTCCAACGCTTTTCTGTATGCCGTTACTCGTTTCTATTGCAATACGCATCTCTATTTCACTTAAAGTATCAATTCCAATAAGCGGCCGTATACTAATGGAATTAATATAATCGCACTTATTCCATCACGCGTCGTCATTCCAACAGCATGTTCTTCTGTCTCAGAGGTGCATCCGTTCAAATTGGCGCCCGTATTAGCGCCCTTGTGCATTAATTTACCCAACTTGATGAATCAACTTCAAAACAGAGGAACTTACGCGAGCCAACAGGAATAACTTTTCCGGTTTCAGAAAAAAAGGGTTTTCGCCTGAAACAAGTTAACTCCACGATTTCCTTTAGGTGGTTGTGCTGTGTAGCCACTAAATTCTCTGTGAATGGAACAGCGAGTCTTTCCGCATGTCCAACGTATCCCGTAGCTTTCCCAATGTCGAGGGCAGATGGTAATGTACTCATGCTCCGGAGTCAACTCAAATAGACCTGTGGAAAATATGTCGACACCGGGTTAAAAAATGGCGCAAAATTATCAAAATTTCAATCGCAAAAACTTTGATAATAATTTATAAAATGTATTCCGTCTAGTCTATATTTAATCCCGTCCTTGCCCTAAATATGGAGTTATTTAAACCCATGTGCCAGAGAAAACAGTCCAATATAACATGTGTGCGTGCAAGCAGTAAAATATAGCACTCCATACAAGCCGTTGTTGCTGTCAAGATTTGCGAGGTCCTTTAACCAGATAAGGAATAAAGAACTGAGTAAGATAGAGATAGGAACAGAAAACGGTTGAAGAGGAAGTTGGAAGACAAAGGACGAAACCAACCTTCGTCTTGAACGGTTGTTAATGATAACACCAGGAAGATGATAGGGCTACCAACATAACGGGTCTCCGGTTGGAGAACTGCCATGCGGGCAGGGCAGGCTCCTCCACGAGGAGCCAAGAGCTGAGGAAAGCGGATATAAATCACAGGCGCGCGGGTGTGTGTGGGTGTGTGTATGTGTGGGGGGAAGTCTCATTTAGAAGTGGCGTAGCTTTTAAGAAACATTTTATGCCTGATTGGTCTAGACCACTACCACAGTGTGACAATACGTTTGATGTCTTCACCTTAAACGCTACCTTGAAGGCGATTTGAATATTGTCCCTGAGCCCTGATACCAAATCCTGCGATTTACATCCTCATGCCAGACGTCGAACACCGGCACCCAACCTTTTCTCCCGGGCAATCCACATGCAATCTTGAATTTACCCTGTTCCAGGCGTTTGAGAGGTCGCAAGCAGGTCGAAAAGCGGTGAAAGAAAGAGGATAGCATAGGCCGAGAGAAGTCTGCCTCGTCTTCTCATACTCCTCTTGCCGTTTTCGCGCTGCTGATCTCTAACTATAAACCGGATGCCTGGCACAGGCTAAGGAATTAAATGTGGAAGCCTTTTCTCAAACACTCACATTTGTTATCAGTTAACATAAATAACTGGTAGTGTAACTTTTATGTTAACATCAAATACAAATACATTTGGCGAAATGCATAAGGTGCAATACCTGCTCTGGGGAAGATCAATTGCATCTCACTCTTGAGGGAGGAATCAATCACATTGAAATCCCTGAGATGTGGCTTTATGTCTTTTTTGCACTCTGCTAAAATGATACACTGTGTATCGGCCGATGAAGTTCCATGGCCACAAGAATCGCCAATAAACTTTGAAAATCCACATTTTGCCATAATAGACACGCTGAAAGTGTTGAAAGTCATATCGGATATACTTAAGTCTCCCAAAAGTGAAAATCATAAAGTGAATATCTTACAACACACCGAAATTGATTCAAGATTATTACGTAAAAGCTGCACAAAAGAGACAATGCAGTGAAGCTAACTTAACTGGGCAGTGAACAGGTTACATCCATCGCACACGAATTTCATTATCTTTTTCATTGTACATTCACCAGGAATTAAATTAAAAAGGAAATTCCGTCGATTTGTCAATAAGGCCGAAATAATAAATACATCAAGATCGAATTATTAGCAGAACTTACCTCAACTTGTATGTTATCAACTGTTCCTGCCTCGATCTGCAAACAAAATTTATTTTCCACGAAAAATGACGGGGTTGTTGGTTTCAGTCGTGGGAAAATGCCACCTTTGTGTAATTGAATTAGCATTGCGCTCTGGAAATCGAGAATGTTAACTTTGCGCTGATCGCGAGTGATTTTTCCGTGTTCATCATCTGCGGAAGGAAAAACATTTATCCGAATAGAGCGCGAATGAAAAACCGCACAGACCTAAATCTTGATGAGGTTGTTTACATATCAATCATCTATCATATCCCAGATTCTTGACTTAATTTATTGAATGGTTGCGATTTTATTTTCGATGGCGTGACAGCGGAAACCAGCAATAACTGTTAATATACAGGCCGTTAATACTTGCGCAGTGGTCATACGTTTTTAATCTTTTTTTCTCCCGTGCTAAAGAAGTTGTCCATTTTTTTATTTCTCCTGTCAAACCTGCTATAACAGCTCTAGGTCCAGGTTAAACAGTAAGCTGTCAATCGACATAACATGGGAGATACCGGTCATTCGATTTGCAGTAAATTTAGATGTCTCAAAAGTATCCTGGAAGTATACTACAACTTTTCGCTCGTTCATGACCAAATCTTTTTATTTCAGAGAAGAATTCGACATAGAACGTGAGTACAAAGATAGCCCTTACAAGCGGTTTTAATGGCTTTTGGTAAAAGATTACGGTGAGCTGGACGGAGTGATGACAAGAAGTCCTTTGATCCACCATATTGGCTACCCTTCGCAGCCGACCAAAACTGGCCATGTTTAGAACTCTCAAAGTAAAATTTATCAGAACTTTAAAATATCCATTTCGTAGTAAGGACCCCAAACAAAGACTACATGCAAAATTTAAGCCAGATCGGTGGGGTACCGTGGCCGACCCTAACTCGAATCTTACAGAGTATGCCTCTTAAGCATCTAATCCATGTGCTTAAAGATGATGTTCTGGGGCTTGCCATAACGTTTATGTAATAGATCGATCGCAGAGTTCTATTTGGCTTCAGTTCTAGTTAAACCTTCTATGAGGGGCCGTAAGGGGGGGTCAAGCGCACAGTTACACGGTAATTAATTTTTTTGTTTCACGGTTCATGGAAAATAAACTCACACTTGAGAAAGATTTGTGACCTTACCCTATATATATATTTGTATTGGTTTAAGTCACCTAAAGGTAGTGGCACGGTGGTGTTCTGGCTAGCGTGTCGGACTCTCTGTCTAAAGCTTAAGGTCTGTGAGCACCGGATCAAGTCTAAGGACGATCAGCAACTTTAGGTCTTGTTCTCTGACCTTCTCTGTTATCGTGTTACTCGTTCTCTGTCCTCTCAGTACAGTACAGTGAACATGGTGAAAACGAAAAAGCTAAAAGAACTTTGATGTAACGCGAATAGTTCGTCCACTGCGAGTTGTTACAGCTCGGAGAAAAGTCATTTCGTCCTCCAGGTCACTGTCTACAGCTTTCAGATTCTGTGTCGTAGTCAGATTCTTGTTCATCGTCTGTGTCTTTCTGGTTTTCTTCTTCTTGACGCTTCCTGTTGCTTTCAACGACTTCAACAGGACATCCCAAGTCACCTGCAGCATCCACATGTTCCAGAGTTCTCTCCATCGTTATCTTCTCTTTTGGTTGATCAGAAGTGGCATACATGTTAAGTGGCAGAGTTCCTGCTTTGAACATTGTCGTTTCCTGGCGTACTGTTCGCTGCCTGACGGCTTTGTCGTTGTTTGCTGCCCATTCCAACATCGACTCTCGCTCTCGATCGTTAAGTTTCCTCGCTGGCTTCAGATGGGACATCCGGAGAAGGGCATTGAGTGGCGTTGCCTGACCAACTACAGGATAATAGGACTTCTCTTTTCAGGGGAATTCTGATCCTTTCCTTTCCCCCAAGAAAACTGAAAGATCCAGGAGATTTAGGATCAACGAAGTAAACAACCCCTTCTAAAACACGAGACTGCTCTTCGCTGACTTCGCCCTCCGACATTGAAGCTACTGTAGGTCGTGGAAATAAAATAAAGATTGCTGATGGTTGGTGTCAAAGGTCGCGTCAGCTTATTTTTGGATCTGATATCATACACTACGCAACGGGTCATACGAAACCCCTTTGTTTGTTGTGACGCAAGATGAAGAAAACCGACTTCGTAGCCCGTTGTAGGGTCTACGTAAGTAGCCGTTCACGGAAAAGGGTCGTTTTCGTGTTGGTTATCACGGATATCGGAAAATTATTTCTCTTTTTCACGTATCACGACAATCATATCATTCACGGTTCACGAATTTTACTTTTTTTAGATTACGGATCACAGAAAATAAATTCGGTCGATCACGTTTCACGCGAAACCCCCTTACGGCCCCTCTTCTATTGATCGTGCCACTTGCCCCTCCAAGAGCGGCTGTAGATTGGTGTGTATGGCGCTGTTGTAACTATCCCAGAAACATTGCCATTGCGTAACATCTCCTTTCAATTTAGGCAAAACTAGTTTCGGTAAGTTTGCCCTCAGTTGAGTGGCCATGGGATTAGCGTAATTCGGATAAGTGACTGTGCTAACGTTACTGTTACTTGGTATTTTAAAAGTCGTACGTGAACTCCCCGGTGATTGCGGTACAGAAACTCCAGCGTCTGCTTTTGGCGCGGGATTATGAAGGCGGCATGAAGCGGTTGAGTTGCATCACCAGTTGAACTCCCCACGTTTTGAACAAGTTGAGTATTTCCAGAATCCACATTTTAGGAAACGTTTGTCGTTTGAGGTCCAGTAGTCGATTGTAGCGATGTAGAAGGAGCAGTTTCGTCACCATTCGTTTCCTTCATCGTGGAGATTCCTTCGTCGTTAGACTTTGAACTCGTAGCTTCCATGATAGATCGTAGCATAAACAGCACTCACAGATTGATATCTTCAGATTCCTCTATTTCGTTTGCGATTTCTTCTACCTGACAACTTTCTATAATTTCTTCGTCGAGTGATTTAACCAATGCTAGCTTTTCGTTTAGTGAATCGGCGATAATCTTTACGCGTTGTTCGTCTATTTCATCAGCGTGTAGAAGATCATCAGCTTCGTTCATAAGTTTCGTCATTACACTTTGATTTCCACCACGTTTGGCGCGGGTGCGCCCTAGTTCTTCGGCCATTCTTCGGTAGTGTCGAGGTTACTGCCCTACGCTGGGCGCCATTATATCGAATAAGAATTCTCGCAGTCCATTTGATTATTGAAACTTGCTTATTCGATGACTCGTATTCACAACTAAATTAATTAGAAAAGCACAAGCGTAATTATATTGAAAGTCTCGTGATCAACTGTCAATCATAAGTGGCATTTGAACTGTATACAAACAAAACATAAACAAAAACCCCATGTGGGCTAAAAAGTTTCACGGCAAAATTCAATAGGCCATTTCCGAGTTCATGTCTGCCTCCTCTTCAACGCGAGTCTCTAAGTGCGAAGGTTCTCTTATGAAAATTAGTTTTCATTCATATGTAAAGTGGAACTAATTACCATCACCAGAACTTCGCACATAGACTCGCTTTGAAGAGGAGGCAGACATGAACTCGGAAATTGTCTATTTATTTTGTTTGAGGGAGCTGGCTTGGCGCAGTGGTGTGAGCACTCTCTTCCTACCAATGCGACCCAGATTCGATTCCCAGACTAGTCTTGGTGTCTTATGGGGGTTTATTTGTTGGTTATCTACTCTCAGGGTTCTCCGCTTTTCTCCTTCTGCTCAAAAACCAAGCTACGATTTGTTATGAGTTGATTTGATTTCTCTACTGTGTCCCAAATTAGTGCCCCACCGCCAAATACAGTTGACACTTCAATAAAAAGTCCAAAGTTCATTTTTCATCACTTTCAATATTTAGGTCCAGTATGTGTTGTGTCAATTGCCGGCCTGAACCGAAGGGGAAAGTCGTACATTTTAGCCGAAGCTTTTGATCAGCCAGACGTTTTTCCTTTGGGGCACCACTTCGAACCTGAAACAATGGGAATATGGATGTGGATTGTGCCTCAAAAGTTTCAGGTAATGATAAGGATATCTTTGTCTTTATTTCTGCTTCTGTGACCTCACAATACAAGTAGAATGAAGATAATTTAAAATCTGCGCATGTCAAATAGAATTACTATGCCTCGAGGTTTAAATTTCATTCGAATGTTTCGCTTTTCACTGCCGTCAATCACTTTAGCGGAGCTGCCTTGTGGTTGGCTGAATGTCATGCACTCATGCACAACTTTGATTGACAATAGTGAAGAATGGCACCGTTGACCAGAATTCAGTAAGAAAATGAAAGGCTCAAAGAATTGAGTAACCATAGATTTTTTTATTGATAAACGAGCTGCTATTTGCATTCCAAATATAAAACTGAACTGTGACAACATGTGCTCATGTATCTGTTCAGCTCACTTAGAGGAGAATAGTGGGATTCCAGTTTTGGGTCATTGTAACGGTGAATGTACCCAATTGTTTCACATAAAGACAAATGTGACGTAATAGATTACCATGACAACAGAAAAGCCATCTAAAAGCGCCTTATGTTTTGTCTTTAAACGCTTTTATCTCACAAACGAACTCGGCAACCTCAATTTTTATTGCTGAAAAGTGATCAACCGGCTAAGATGAAACTCTCTTTAAAGTTATAAAAAATTCTCTGGAGCGGATATAGAGCCACCTTAAAATTTTCCAGTTGTAAACGTGGCTATGAATCTGCTCCAGAGAATTTTTTCTAGCTTTTTAGAGAGTTTTATCTTAGCCTGTTAATCACTTTTCAGGAATGGGGCTCACTTAGTCAGGTATTGAGATATAATCGTTTAATGGCAAAATATAGGACGGCGTTTTTAGATAGCTCTTTTGTTGCCATGGTAGCATTTTACGCCATATTAACGAATGTATCTTGTTAAGCAATCATTGATGTTTCATTTGGTTTCATAACATGGCCTTAATGTAAGTTAATCCGTCAATTAAAACAAATTTGTGAAACCGCGAGTTTGAGCCACCTTAACATCAGTGTATCCCTCGGAAGAAATCATCAAAACTAAGTAAGAAAACGAACTTACTTTTTTAGTTTTATTGTGAAATTGTCGGAGCGCATTAAACTTCGCTCAAGCAACGAAGGAAAGCCGAGCATGGGGGCTTGCCGAAAAGACACTGAATTCTTTCACAAAACCTTTCCATTCTTCGTGTGGCTTCTCAGAGACGTGACACAAAGCATTCCGCCAGATTGCAAGGACATCAAAGAGTACTTCTTAACGCGGGTAGGACATAATAGGTGCTGTTAGTGACACTAGTCCTTGCAAAGTATGCAAACGTGGATTATAAACTACCCAAGAAAGTACAGCTTGTTTTAAATACTACTTCTAAAGGGGCTGTTTCACAAAATTTATTCAAATTCAGCCACTGGGAACTGGCAGCCAAAGCAAAGCGAAACGTAAAAACAGCTTCTTAAAGCATTGATTGAAAACAGCAAATACAATAAGAGGCTGGGATGGATAACATTAGAGAAGATTGAAATGGTTGCAATTCGGGTTTTTCAGAACTGTTCAGTCGAACAGTTTTTCAAAGTTCACCTCTGTAGAATGAAATAACTTAAGCTAGTAGATCACTTTTCCATTACGTTTATCTTTGTTGCTTGTAACTTAAATTATGTTTGGTCGACAGACCTTTTTGGAAACTAAGCTTTGAGTTGTGTTGTTTGAAGTAATTTCTGTGTTAGGTTAGGTTGCATGGGATGCCTTTTGAGAGCACCCATGAAAAAGGCTATGAACCGGCCCTACCTGTCAAAGAACAGGGGCACCCAACGACCTATTTGTTGTAAAATGTATTATTATACCCCAGTTAATGAAAATAAATGTTATTAAGGCATTTTCAGGTGTTTTTCAGTGTTGCTGGGAAAACATTATCTGTTCCTTTTTCCCAACAAGACACACAAGAAATTTCCCAGCCAGCTAGATAAAATTGGTTGGTTTGCCAGCCAGCGGATCAAATTTATTTCCCAGCCAGGAATTCCGCGCGCTTTCAAATCCCTCGAACCAAAACGACCGAACAAAAGCGACAAAACCGGGACAAAAAAGCTTTTTTTCCGGAAGCGCAATCACTCTGACCAGCCGTCGTATGTTTGTGACTACTCTCTGGGAGAGGGAAGGGGTCCTTTTTCTTGTTTTTTTTTTGTTTTTTTTTTGTTTTAAGTCGTCCTCAGTCTTCAGAGTTTCTACAGCCAGCTCGGGTTGAAATGCTAGAAAAAGTCAGTAATTCCCAGGCAAAACCTCTATCAATAACAAAATTTCCCAGCCAGCTCATCGAAACACCTGTATTTTTGCCAGCCAGCAAGATTCCTCTGGGGAACAGATAATGTGAGGAACAGATTCGTTGGGTGCCCCTGAAAGAATCACCCACTGTTTTTAAAGACTAGGGGGCTCTATATAGACTACCTTTTATGGCATGACGCGACGTGACATGATGTGACCTGACATGCATGTCAAGATATGACATGACAAAAAATGACGTGACCTGACAAACCCGACTTACCAGAGTACATAAACTCCCTGATAAGTCTCGTACTCTTCGTTCACCTTCCCGCCCTCTTTTAGCACAACCCACCCATCTCGTCTTCCAGTACTCGCTCGTATGGCGACCATGTTTGTAAATTCTCTGCACCTTTTCTCTGTAACTGCCTACCTGAACAAATAAAATCATCACCATCTGCTTTTACATTTAAAAGTAACCTTAACAATTTCTTCTTTCTAGGACATTACGACTTATTTGTTTTTAAATTTAGTATTATTTTATCTTAGTAGTATATACCATAAGTTAATTTAGTCCTAGTTGATGTTATAGCGCATTGAGTGTCAGGCTCAGAACCTTTAACTCTGGTTGAGAACTGGCCGGGGTTTTTTGAGTTTAAAAATTTCCTTATTTGGATGCAACGTAGCTCGTGTATTTTCCTGCGCGTGCGCCTTCGATCTCATATTTGTCCATATTTGGGTATAAAATTGGTGTCCTAAAATCCCCAGCTTTGTTCCAAGGGAAGGAGTTGCAAGTTTACACGCTGCAGGGTCATTTGCTTCTGGTGTCACTGACAGTGAGAAATGCGCATGATAAATACTTATTTATTCTTCTTCTTCGTCTTGTTGTTATTATTATTATTATTATTATTATTATTATTATTATTATTATTATTATTATTATCATCATCATCTATACGATCACAGTCTTTGCTGGGGTTCTTTTAGTGCATCAGCCTGGCGCAAACCATGCACCTGGGGCATCAGTCACTCAAGTCAATCTTTCTGTTCAGATACCAAGCACCTTTCTGAGGATTCGCGCAGATCCCAGCATGCCGGTCTTTTGAATCTCTGTCACAGAAGCACTCTTTGCTACTTTCTCGATGTTTTCTACCATTCCTTTTTTTACTGTGCCAAGCGCACCAATAACTACAGGGAGCACTATGGTTTTCATCTGCCACATTCTCTGTATTTCAACTTCTAAATCTTTATACCTGCTTTTCTCTTCGATTTCCTTCAATGCAATGTTCCTATCTGATGGGACAGTCATATCAATCAGTTTACAGGTGGAATTTACTGAATCTTTAACAATGATGTCAGGTCTGTTCGCTGTTATAGTTCTATCAGTATTGACTGGAATGTCCCACATGATGGTGAGGTTTTTGTCTTTATTATGCATCACAGTCTCTGGTGCGTGTTGGTACCATTTGTCTGTAATCTTGAAATCATGATCTTTGCAGATACTCCAATGGAGATATGCTGCAGCATTGTAGTGCCTAGTGATGTACTCTGTTTTGGCTAAGACCTCACATCCAGATCCAATATGGTCCACTGTCTCTTCATGTTGCGAACACATTCTGCATTTGCTCTCCACTTGCTGGCCACATATTACTTTCTGAAAGTTTCTGGTGTTTATTGCTTGATCTTGAGCTGCCACAAGTAGTCCCTCTGTTTCTCCTTTCAGATTGCTTGACAACCATTTGTTGGTGGTGATTATGTCTACGTGGGGCTTCTCTAGGATCTTGGGATATTGGCCATGCAAAGCTTTGTCTTTCCACTTTTCTTGTTTCATTGATTTCATCTTAGACTTGAATATGTGTTTCAGGGCCAGAGCATTTTCTGAGGCTGATTTATCCTCTCTGTTCTCAAATTCTGGCATTGTTACTTCCCTTTTGAACTTAGTAGCATTCTTGATTATTGAACGTATGGCTTTAGATCGATCGTGTTCAAGCAACTGCTTTGGATATCGCCCATCTTTGTGCTTCAGATAATGATCACGTCCTATTGTTGCTGTTTTGAATGCTGTTTCTACTTCAATCAGGCCCCTTCCTCCATCTTTTCTTGGAATGTACAGCCTTTCCAAATCTGCTTTAGGGTGTAACATCTTCTGCATGTTCAATAGTTTGCGTGTTTTTGTGTCAATCTTCTTCAATTCTGAGATTCTCCGGTCTATAATGCCAAAACTGTATTGCACAACTGGGACTGCAAGACTATTGATAGATTATTATTATTATTATTATTATTATTATTATTATTATTATTATTATTATTATTATTATTATTATTATTATTATTACTATCATTACATTGCATGATATCTTGTATAAGAAGAAGATTGTCCACAGCCCTCGCCATTGGGATAAGTTGGTTTCCTTTACTTTGTTCTGTGACCTGCATTTACAGTTATAAGTCAAAGCTTTTTTTTCTATTTCGAACTTTCTTTAAGATATTTAAAGATCAAAGGCAGTCCGACGGGGATAACGCTCAGAAAGTTGCTGAGAGCATCCTGCGCTTTTTTCCTGGATTTCAAGCAATTAGCCTGCCTCCGCCAAGCGCTGATTACGAATTGCTGAAAAACATGAACAGCAATAAAAGCAGATTGAATCCCCATTTTCTCAGCGGATTAGAGCAATTCAAGCAATTGTTGCGATCAGTATTGATACCAAAATACAGCCCCAATGAGGGTGAGATTGTAACAGGCGAAGGTAGGTATGAAATTACGTGTCAGTAACGATTGTATCACTTGTGACATCAGCGTCATCATGCAGCCTCCTCCCCAAAGCGAGGTTTAGCATCAAATGATTACTTGACTGTACATTTCTTCGGTAAGATCTGAAATTCCCTCTCTCTTCACTTGATTTAGTGCACTCACTTACCCTCTTTGGGTAGTTACATAAGGTCTCCCATCAAGTTGTCTTGTCATTGGCACCCAATACTACCCCTCTCCCACTCCTCTAGAATCGTTCTGTCGCTTTATACAGAGCATTTTAGACCGCACTGCATCCGCTCTAATATTAAGACGTTAACACACAAAAAAAAATTAAAGAAATTATTAAACAACTGGAAAGGGCTCAGTCGGTTGAACATCGGAGGTGGATATGGTGGACATGGTTCACTCATGGTTCTCAAAATAACTGCGGAGAAATAGTTGCCTTCGAGTAACTTCATC
Organism: Montipora capricornis; assembly: GCF_036669925.1. NCBI lineage: Eukaryota > Metazoa > Cnidaria > Anthozoa > Scleractinia > Acroporidae > Montipora > Montipora capricornis. The sequence continues at coordinate 9,255,657 of NC_090892.1, forward strand.
CCGAAATGGTTAGATTTTCAGCTGGTCTCGACTAACAACTGAAAACCGAAGACCTTGTCTTACGATCCTTCACTGTGTTCGTAAATTTTGTGGGACGATTATACACATTGTTTGCAAAATATTGTGGATGAGTATTTTTGCTCTTGTTTTAGCTGATCGTATTGTAGCAACAAGTTTCCATGCCATAGTTTCATGCTACATCTCTGTTAAACATTTTTCCTTATTGAATGAATTTGTACGATTTGGCCTTGCGAAATGATATATGAAATGAATCATATATATATTGAAATGCGGATATGAAATCAAATGAAGCTTTGATCCTCGCAGTTATGAACGCAATGTTAGCAATTGCGTAGACTGAGAAGCCTGAAAAATTCCGGACAACAACGGGTTTGAACACGTGACGTCGCGATACCAGTGCGACGCTCTAACCAACTGAGCTCAGTATGAAGCCACTGTCGTTGAGATCTGGTCATTTTTGGGTTCTAATGTTCCCGTGATGAATAAATCAGCGAATGAAATGATATTATATGAAATGAATCACATATTGAACTGCGGATGTGAACTGCGTTAAAGTCCTCAGTGAATTTTTGAGGCTCCTCCACGCAATTGCTAAAATTGCGTTCAAAACTGCGAGGATCATATCTTCACTTAATTTCACACCCGCATTTCAATATGGGATTCATTTCATATATCATTTCATTCGTTGCTTCATTTATCACGGGAACATTAGCACCCGCAAATGACCATCTCCCAAAGGCCGTGGCTTCGTCGCTCAGTTGATTAGAGTGTTGCACCTGTATCGTGAGGTCACGGGTTCAAACCCAGTTACAGTCCTGAATTCTTCAGGTTTCTCTACGCATTTCACTACTTGCACAATCCCATAATGCAATACGTTTTGGGGAGTTCTTTACATAAAAACAATACAAGTTATTTCCTCTTAGCACTGTATCATGCTTCCGTGAACTGGATATCCATTGTTTTAACTTAAAAGGACGCCCCAAAACGTATTGCATTTTGGGATTGTGCGAGTAGTGAATCGCTAAAATTGCGTTCACAACTTCTAGGATCATAGCTTCTCTTAAATCTAATGATAATGTCATAACGTTTGTCGGGTATATAGTTTATTTGAGTCCCTCGTAGCGCTCCGTTCGGGCGCAAATGATGCTAGCTACTCGGGCCACAAATAAACTATATGCCCCTCAAAAGTCATGTGATCGTCCTATTCTCATGGCAAACTAGGATATTGGCTTGGATTGTCCTTGTTTTCCATGTTTCAGTCACGAGACAAATGATTTTACTTATAAACGCGAAAACTACCATGCTTTGTTCATGATGACGTGCACGCAAATCCGTCAAAGCAGGGGCCTATGAAAAGGAGCGTACAGCTTCATTGTATTTGTGGAGCGGCTTAGATTGAATTTGCTGCGAAACCAGACGTTTCCACTGAGCTAATCACAAATCTGGCATGAGAAATTATTGCCCATGGGATCGAGACTGGTCACTCGTGCAAGCCAAGTCTCATTTAACTACTCTTTCAAAAATAGCTTGATCTGTGAAAATGCCGTCACATAGACCTAGTATTGGAGTTGTAGGCTCTCGTTGATGGGCTCCTCGTCAAAGTATATAAACTCCTGGTAACCCTGTGTCCATTATACTTTAAATCAGGCCTTGCTGCCTTAGTCCAACTGTATGTTGACGCTATTAATACTCCTGGAGTAATTTCCAATGTCCAGACCGCTTGGGAAACGTTTGTGTTGACAAAAAAGTGTTCGGAAGCGTGTAAAGCATCGGTGAAGCATTATGATGCCACGATGAACGAGGAACTGTCAGGTAAATTGCCATGCGATAGCGACTTCATCCGTGTCAAGCTAAGCATGAATTGGCTCTTCAGAAGGGAGTAGCTCATTTGGAAAAGGAAACCTTCGGAATTTCCGCTATCACAACAGAAAAGTGCCGGAAAATATTTACGGTAAGGGTAAAAAAAGAAGAAAAAAAAAAAAAAACAGGTCTTAACGTATGTGACGGTGTGAGCTTTCCTAAAATCGTTCCGGGGCCACCGAAAGGTTGAGTTTTCTGGATCATAGCAGTAATGAACTTCACTTATTGGTGGTTTTCAGGTTACGTCATAGCAGCCATTTTGGTGGATGAAGCAAAAAATCTCTCATTAGCTTCTTTTGTTCGTCCACCAGCAATTGCATATTGCAGCATTGTTACTTGACTCCAGAGATTGGTTGTAAACCATCTATACTTATACCGGGAAAATTTGGTGCTTATCATCGATGTCTCTCTACCAATGGCGCATGCAAGTGCTAGCTCTAGCATTTAAGTATTACGGCCCCGTATTTAGGTAACACGC
>NC_090892.1:9265515-9273015 GCF_036669925.1 Montipora capricornis
AAGAAGTTAAAAAAGGAACACTTGGATCCAGTCCTTGCTCGGCTCAGAAAGGAGGGTGCCAGGATGTCATTTGATGATATCATGCAAGGATACAAAAGAATCCAGCAAGACTTTAATGCTGATGCCAAAGGAGCCAAACACGTCTGTGCTGAGGTGTTCTATGAATTTCATTCGGTAAAGAACATTTTTTTCTTGTGCTGATCGAGGACCCCATTTAAACCCGTTGAAATAGACCATTTCCGAGTTCTTGTCTGCCTCCTCTTCAAAGCGAGTTTTCTTATGAAAATTAGTTTTCATTCTTATGTAAACAAGAACTAATTACCCTCACAAAAACTTTGCACTTAGACTCGCTTTGAAGAGGGGACAGACATTAACTGGGAAATTGCCTATTCATTTTTTATGCGGAAATGTGTCAAATACAATCAGCTATACTCGATCAATTAATCAAAAGTAGTAATTACCATGAGTAAGTGGAATGCTGTCGAGAGATAGCAAAACGAATGAAATGCTATGCGCGGCAACGCTGCCCTTGATACTGTGGGCACAATGCAGACATCCAGATTAGAAATCCACTCATCTCAAATGAGCACAATTAGAATGGCTGCCGAGGTTACGAGGCTGTCTGGCAGCAATAAGAGATTGTTGTCAGTTGCGCGCTCTTAATCCACACTTGCCTCCCTTTTTTAACCGGCTTTAAATTTTTTTTTTAATGAAAGCTACTGATGGAAGAGATGAAGCAATATTTAGAAGTCCTACAGCAACTAAAAGACTTCGACGAGAAAGCGAGTCTGGAAATGGCAGCTCGAGCCTATCAAGAGCAGGAAGTGAAGAAGCTTGAGGTGAGAGCAATAGCATCTATGCAAAACGTATGAGGGCAGGGGGGGGGGGGGCATAAAAGATAATGCAATTTTGCTCTTCAATTTTTGGAAGAAAGAAATTATAATTTTAAAAAGAATATGTATCGCAGTTTTGATGAGTAAAATGCACTAAGCTAGTAAGTTCTAAGTCCCTTTTATCCACTTTTATTCTCTTTAGAATGACTACAAGTCGCAAATTAATGCAACAATAATTGGAAATGGCATTGTGAAAACTAATTTTCTTGAAAAAGGCTTCGCGCTATGCCTCGCTTTGGACTCGGAAATGGTCACTTGTCCCTGTATTGCCTCCTTCGTTTCGCTCGCAACAACACCTTTCAGATTTGTCGGAACACAAATCCCTTTCTGTACCTTCATACCCAACTCTAATCTTGATTTGGGATCTGACACTCCCTAAAAAATCTCCCAAAATAATGAAAGTTGTCGGCTATTGAAGCGCTCCTACGCATACCATGTAGCTCTGCGGTTGGCCATCCGAACTCAGTAGTAATCGTCAAGTCACAGCTTCGACCTTTTCTGGAACAATTGGTTTTTTTCCGAATACACCCGAGTCAAAATTGATGATTAAATGTCTTCATTTAGAAACATTGTTATTCGTAAATTCTGCTTTTTGTTTGTAGGAACAACAAGCTCGACTTGAACAAGAACGTCGTGAACGTCAGATGGAAGTAAGGCCATTTAATACTGAGATTTATGGAACTGATCATTACCGTGAAAATGATTGAATTGGTGGCAGGAAAAATGCAAGCCATTCTTTCAAAAAGGGACACTCTAGTTTAATTAATGAGGCACTTGATATCAAACTTTTATCTTTTTGTCAAAAGAAATTTCGCGAATGCTTTGGTTCATTGCATCAAACATAGGCCTTAATACAAAAATAAAAAAATGGACTGAAAAATTTCCCTGAAATTCTCTAAAAAAAAAGTCTGTAAATCCCAATCTCAAAAAATCCCGATTTATCCAAATTTCTTTCCAAAGCAATCACGTAATTTGCATAAAATGCAGGAATCTTGTGACTGTGGTCAAATTGCATTAAAGCACCTTCTAATTGGTTCAAAACGTTGAGCTTCCTATGCGTCCAGGCCTTACAGTGATGCTAACAAGGCATGCTGGAAACATAACTTATGGGTTAAACCACTGACCAGTAGTATGTGAATGGCAAGAAGCCGCTTGGAAACAGTGGAAGAAGCTTCTTAGAACCACCCAAATTTATTTTTATGCTACTGGCTATATTTTTAAATCATTATCATCTAAAAATCTTTAAATTTTCTAAAAATCCCATAAAAAAGGTAACGTTTCTGTTACGAGCCTAGAAAGGCCCAGCAGGCCGGCGCTTATCTCCGGTTTCATGAAGCGACTAGGAGTATTTCTACTCCCCCCTGGATGGGATGCCAGTCCATCGCAGGGTTATCCCCAGCATTAAATTGGCCGGTACCCATTTATACATCTGGGTGGAGAGAGGCATCGTGAGAGTCAAGTGTCTAGCCCAAGAACACAACACAATATCCCCGGCCAGGACCCGAACCCGGATCACTCGATCCGGAGTCGAGCACTTTAACCACGAGGTCACCGCACCTCCCATGTGACTCTAAAAATCCTAAAAAAATCAGTATTTTTGTATGTAGGACTAATTTGACACTTTGTTTAGTTATATAAATTGGTTTAGATTCTCAGTCAATCAAAGGCAATTGTTGCTTTCCCGTAAGTGGCCTGGTTTGCTCCGGCAGCATGTATATTTCTGGTTTCCCCCAGTGTCAAAATTGGCTCATTTGGTTGGTTTACTCTGCGTCATTCATGTTTCGCCCACGAAAGAATTTAGGTCTTGGGTTTTAAAGGCACAAGCTAGAATAACTATTTATGAAAACTAGAATTCCTTAGGAGCTGATGAAGCGGTCTTTTAATTAATAGATACAAAAGCATCAAAGCAAATTCGAAGAAGAAAGGAAAAGACTCCAGGAGCAAAGGGAAGCAGATGCCAAGGCTCAGCAAAAACAAATCAAAAATATGATGAAGGCTAACATGCAGAAAGCTGAACAAGACCGCAAAGGTTTTATAAGAGAAAACCAAGCACTGAATGCACATCTCGAGGAAATCAATCGTTTAATCAAGACTGTCAAAGGGAGATTGTCGGTTTGAATGGCCAGATTCGTCAAAACAGGGGCCAACAGAATGAAGTGAGAAAACCAGAGTTTCGTGATAAATCGCGCCAGGTTGTGACTGGATTGGCCATGGCTTCACGCATTGCATCCGTCGCAGGATGTGATGTTATGTAAACTAATCATTGAAAGTTCGATTTTATCTTTGCCAATCATGATTAATATGGTATGCGCTGACCTAACAGTGATTTAGTTTGACCAATAGGTTGAAAATCTCAGTTATCTGTGGACTTTACTAAGAAATATTTTTAGTAGTTTGATTAATATTCCTCAGTATATTTTTCCCGCGTGTAAAGATGAAATAGGCGCCAAGGGTAGATTGTTCTATGTTGTCCTCGATTGAGGAGTTTACTGTTTAATAGCTGTAGCAATGTAGGATAGTATTTTTGCTATAATATCAATCCAGTCAACATTACTAGATATAGGTCAAACTTGCATGGGGTTGTTGTCTCTCGAGCTCTTAGATGGCTTGATAGCTCAATGTTTTATAGAGCATTCAGTTAGGGGCAATCGCACGGTCATGGGTTAAAGTCCCTTTATTTTAACGTTGCTGGAATTTTTTCGTGTTTCTTTTAAACTGGTTAAGATGATTAATAGTTGATTGTATTAGGTTGTCTTAAATGTAACATGGTGGGTCATCGAATAAAAGACATAACCAGGGGTTTTTTGTGTGTTGGGTTTCACTCTGTTTTCCGAAAATTCATATTTTAACGAACGGATGGAAATAATTCAAAGTTATTTTAAGACCCTCCAGCCGGGGATCGAGCACCGACCATCCACTCGAAAGTTCAGGATACTCTTTACTTAACCAAATGGTCTGACGTTAACGGTATGATCGTACCCTCACAACTAGCATTTGAAGAGAGGTCGTTGAATTCTCATTTAATCAATATAAAAATCTCTACCAAATCGAAATGGAATCAATTTGTTCGAAATGGATCGTTGAAACTGATTTTTTAGTCGCACGAACCTAGAAAGAGCGGAAAAGAGAATAGAATCAATTCAACCAAAGAACTCAAGGGCTATCGCAAACTTTATGAACGAGGTATCCGAAGCTTCGCTTGGCTCAAGCAACGTTTCAGTTCTCTTTCTGACATGTACAACGCATGCTTCGAAATGACGAAAATGATTATGTATGGATGAAGGAGGAAGTTAATATTGATAGTAACAAAAGGAGGTGATACCACTTTACAAAGATATACAAGAAACATTGAAAACAAAAGAGAATATATATCCTGTAAATGCATATACCTAATATACATGTTAAAAATATTAATAAAGATACAGCTTTTCGCTGCCATCTTATGTCCAAAGTTATCTATAAAGCTAGTTGTTGGGATTGTAATGAACGTTACATTGGTAAAACAAAGCGCTGCATGGTTGCATGACCGAAAATCTGAACATTTCAAGGCGTTGTTAAGTAACAATAACACGTCAGCTCTTGCTGATCACGTTTTCTTAACTAGACACAACTTAAAAAATGGGACTACTTGGAAATTCTAGCCACTGGGAGGTCCGACCTATATTGTACCATAAAAGAAACTCTTTTTATTCGTGATCTACAGCCATCCTTAAATGATGACATTAGCAGCGAAAAGCTTTATCTTTATTAATAAGTTTAATAGGTGTATTAGGTATATGCATTTTACAGAGTATATATTCTCTTTTTTTTTCATTGTTCTTGTATATATCCTTCTAAAGTATTGTATTACCTCCTGCTGTTACTATCAATACTGTACCTCATAAGCTACTCAAACTACTGTTATATATTTCAAAAGGAGGAAGTTAGCACCCGACGATATACCACAGTCCTGCATCGTTTATACTAGTTTTAATTCCTGGTTACTTGATACACAATGTATACCACAATCAACTCGAAATAGATTAATCTCGGAATGATCACATGATTTTTGCTTTTCACTCACGCAATCAACAGCCATCAAAAGAAAAGGCTTGCATAACTTAGAGTTCACTTCCCGGAGGACTGGGTCGGGACAGCAACATGGCCGACGTTTCTTTGTTTTAAGAACACCAACATGGCGGCCGTGAGGTCATGTGAAAATCAAGAATATTTTCCGAAGCTAGTGAAATATTGTAGTGGATTATCGCTCGCGGACCGCATCCCAGCGGTCTGGGTTGGAATCTCAGCATGAGAGCTCCGGAGTTCACCCAGCTTTCTATCCACTCGAGGTTGGTACATGAATGGGAACAGTTGTTGATGTAGCGGGATTGGAGTGGTGTCTTTCTTTTTGCAGGTCTTCATAACGCGCCCCCGAATTATTTCCGCCAGCTCGCCCTTTCCACATGTACAAAGACATATAATAACGTACAAGAAAGGAAAAAGGCGCGAGCGGGCATACACTTTCTTCAATCATTCTCATTGGTTCAGACTTTTTACTGAATCAATTTTAAAAAATTCTGTCCAAATTTTACTTTCTATACCCCAATCAATCCTCGCTATGAAGTTCCGAAAAAAGAAATTAAATGAATGACAACGTAATTATAATAAGTCGAAAGGGACAATTCAAAAGTAACCAACATGAAATTGTTTTACTTTAGGCATGATTTTTCAAGGATTACAAGGTCACACTATTTTAAAAACTAATAAATGTACTTCCAATTAGTTTTAGGCAAGGACCCTAACAGTGTGACCACGTTTGATTTGTTCGCATTAATTCCTGTCCACATACTACGCGACCAGACAACGAGAAAAGCCATCTTGAAAGAATGTGAGTTTATTAAAAGTGATCACACTTGTTGGGCTTTTTACTGAAGCTTTGTTCACCAGCTTTAGAGGATCAAACATTCCCAGCTTGGTGGAGAAGGAGGTGGGCGGTTAGCAATTTCAATCATTTGCTACTGAAGTTCTTGCATCTGCTCATTCCTGCTATTCATGCCCTCTTCCATGCTACTGATTGTGTCCTGCAGTGTTTTATTCTGATCAAGAATCGCTTGTCGATCTGCTCGAAGCTCATTCATGTTGGCTGCCATCATCTCACTCATTTGCTGTCTTTGAGTTTCCATGTCGGCCCTAAAGTAAACTGCTCTTCTAACCGTTTTCTGTCTTCCTCCTGTTTTTCCTGCAGTAGCTTCATCTGGAAAATAGAGAATTTGCATCTTACTTCTTATTGTAAAAGCCATTTTATTTAAAAACATTCCAAATCGCAGTTCGAAGAATTTCCAACCTCTCGCTCTTTGGCGTTTCGTTCTTCTTCCAAGCGTTTAAATTCCTCCTGAAAGAAGAAATCGAAAGACTGAGTATCTAAAAATTGGTATGTAAGAGGACGGTATCGAAATCTCCCTTGAAAGTTTCAATAGATCGCATAATTTAGCCTTTTTCTCGAATTGTAACGATGCTTCCATGCACGGTTTCTCGTAAAAAAGTGCTCTAACTCACCAGAATATTAATCTAAATCTGAATACACTCCTTTTTTTTATAAGAACGTCTAATTTGAGCGCTGAGGATAAACGTTCAGTGTCATTTTTCTTGCGATTTGAGCCTAAATAGCATGTCTTACAGTTGTGTGGTATACTAAGTTCGACTTCAAACTGAGTTGCTCTTCACTTTATTATACAATAAGAAGAAAACCACGCATTGTTAATATCGGAATACGTCCCTAAGTAGGTCTTCGAATTAGACTACAGGCCTCGGTTGTTCAAAAGGTGGATAACGCTATCCACCGGATAAATCACTATCCAGCGGATAAACACTAGCAAAACCAATTGCAGGGGCGAATCTAGGGGCTAGGGAGAGGATGCAGGTGGTGCGCACCCCCCCCCCCTCCCTCCCCCCCCCCCCACCCCCCGGCAGCTTAATTAAATCGACAACTGTTAATGTTGGGAAATGTGTTTCGACAGATTACACGAAAAGTGCAGTTTTCGGAGCCTGAGAAAATAGAGACAAGAAAGTTAGTAACGGCGGACTATTAAACAGGAAAATTCCAGTTAAAATAAATAGGTGTATTTTTAAAATCAAGGCTTAAAACCTCAATCAGTTACTGTTTAGTTAACATAGTTTTGAAATCCAAAGAAAAATAAAAATTGGGTTTTTTTGGTCATAGTAGCACTAGCGCTGCCACCATCCCCAATAATTTTTTGAGCAAGCTAACCGCATCTTATTCCTAAAATAAGATATCTTGTAAGCTAAGTTATAAAAATGCAAAACTACGTTTGGGCCACTACTTCTACGATTATACGATATTATTATAACAGTTGTTCCACTACCACTAGAAGACAAGAATGAAAAAGGGCTCAAAACTGAATCGTATACTTTGCTCTGTACGGAAAAGTAATGAAGAGGACAATAGTGATTTCCATAATGATGACGATAATCATGATGATATTGACAGCTTTATATGTACATAGAACAAGCTTCATCAAGGCTCAGAGACGGATTATTGGGGTCTTTGCTCCCCACTTTTGAACAACGTTAACTCTGGCCAGGACTACGATATGATCCGTTCTCCTTG
>NC_090892.1:9283015-9295515 GCF_036669925.1 Montipora capricornis
CCTAAAAGTATTAATAACAAACGAATAGATACTTTTAAAAATGCAAGCTGCACTGAAAACTGCACAACGGCGTGAAAAACAACACAGATTTAAGAAAATGTCAAATTATTCTTCGAGGGTGGGGGGGGGGGGGGGTTAATAAGTTTACAGATGATCGGCGGATTTGTCTTAAAAAATGCTCGGATCTCAGATTTTGAGGAAGCAGTTTGCGGATTGGCGGATTTTGAAGGCTCAGCGGATCACGCATTTCTTCAATATTTCAGCGTTGCTTATGGATTTTGTTTGTTTTGAAGTGAGGATCGCGCAAATTAACTTCGCGGTCTGTTTTAACTTTTTTTCTGCCTGACCTTACAACTAGACTAGATTACAACGGGTGAGTAACAAGCACCCCTCAACGACATTTTTCATATTCATAAAATCTAGAGAACAGGAGAATTTTACTTTCGAAATATGAAAAAGCGTCGTTGAGGGGCGCATGAAACTGATGACAGCTGTAACACATCTTTGACCGTCAATGTAATCGGACTCCAGAAAACTCTAGAACCCCAGGATTTCGGCTTCCGACCAGAGAAAAAGCCATTGTCCTCACCAGACCCTCACAATCGGCACGGTCAACATCGAGGGTCAGGTCACTGAGATCATTGAGACAAAGGCCCTCGATTGTGTCACATTTTTTTTTACCGAGATGGTGCCAAAGGCGATGACTTCCTTCTTTAAAGCAAGTCTCGGTGCTGCGTCGATTCCAGCAATTGGAAAAGCGTAGTGAAACTACGCGAGAATGTGAGGTTACTTATTGACTTGCTACACTGGGGTTTAATTAAAGAGAATGGAGTCTGTTTTGTCCGCTTTGTCTTTTCCTGATCCTAACCTCCTCAGCTGCATGACTCTGGATGTTGAACATCTACAATCCACATGCCATGTGAAACACCCACTGCCCTCCAAGGAAGAATATTGTCAAGCCTTTGGGAACACAATAAAGGAAACTACTCGGAGGCGGTTGCATGCCCTCCTTTACTTTTTATTACTTTACAAGTGAAACCAGAGCATGACATCCCTCTTCCTTGTCCACCATCCATTCTTCCACTTTCAAACGTAAAGCTGTCAGAAAAGGAAGTTAAGGAAATGCGCAACTACTCACGTGCACATGGAGCTGCAGTCAGAAAGAGAACAAATCTCTCAAGAAACAACGATGGCACGACATGGAACTATGCCGGAGATTATCTACCAGAGACATCTACATATTTCAGAGAGAGTGAATATGTCCGGACTAGCTGAAAGTCCTGCAAGTACGGCAAGTTGGGCGGAACGTTTAGATGAGATGCCCGATTGTGACAGAGATTTATTTACGCTCACCTGAACTGACTACAAACAGTAATCGCGCAATTTTAGCGATAACACCACTACCGAGTCTACAAAACAGAACCCTGATCAACCAACAACTTAAAACTGATCATTCCTATAACGAACGTAAAAGCCGAGGACTCGTAGACTTGAATAAACACTGACGATGATGTGACTAAATATGACAGCAGCTCTGACGAGGAGGAGACGGAAACTCACGTTTCAGAACTCGATGGAGGGCCCACGTTCTTGTTAGGAACGACTACGCGATTTGGGCGCTAAGTGCGGATGAACAATAGGGTAATTTCATGACAGGTATTTCTTTAACGTCACTTAAGTTACTGAATACTTATCTTTAAGAAAGTTACGACATTTTTTAATTTCGAAGACATGTTACGATGTTACAAACATCATCGTCAGTTACAAAATATTTGAAAAACCGTTGGGACTATATAACAACTAGGCGAAACATGCATAACTAAATATGATTAAGTGACAAGAAATACATATTTGAGTGAGTTACAGAGTGTTAGAAAGAATGTAGAGCCTTTAAGCCTTTAGGCTCTACATTTTTTCTAACACTCTGTAACTCACTCAAATATGCATTTCTTGTCACTTAATCATGGTTTCCTTTGTCTTACACTTTCTTGCAATTTTACCCCTCACGCTATGAAACACAAATATTATAGACATGCGCAGTATGAACACGACTGATAAGGTCGGCTCAACGAGAATGCTATGGGGACTATGTTGTTTAATATCTTTTTAAAAGGCGAAGTTTCAGCCATCGTTAAAGGCAAGGTTAAAGAATGGTACATGATCGAAATATCTACCGTTTTCAATTTCGATTCTTTCCCCTAAGTTTATACTGTACCTATTTTATTTACTTGAATGCGCACTGTTCGGTGCGTTGCTGCTTGAAGAAAAAATTCGCGACGGTGATGTTTAAGACCAGTCATTCAGTTTGTCAATTGGTCAACATTAGGAGTTCTGCGTTGTGTTCCTGTGAAGTTATTTCATTTTTCTTCACGCGCGCTCGAGGTAGCCAAACTGAGTTGTCAAGAATCGTGTCGTGGTGGAGAGCTGTTCGATCGAATTGAGGGAAGGCAACAGAAGCTTGCAGGCAAGGTACGCAATGAGTTTTTCTAATTTTCAAACCTTGACGACATACATAACACTAATTATACAATACAAAATACTAAACACTTAACTTATAAAAATGTTGTAAGGGTAAACACAGTGAAAATCGGAAACCAGTGAACCTTGAGCACACAGTACACAGAATTTAGTAGTTTTATGCACCAAATCGCTCACTTAATTAGCTACATTTTGTACTTTGGCAAAACAATGTGGCAATTTCGATTCATCAACTACTAATGGGAACCTGCTCTTCATAGCTTGTCAGGGTATATCATTACTGTTATTGTCACGCTCTTAGACAATTAAACTCAAAGAATGAAAAGGTTAAGGCAATGTAATTTCTCCATCTTTATTTGTTTGAAGTTTTTTTGGAATGTCAGTTCAATCAGCAAAGGCATGTCTGAAACCTCGTTCGTCTCACCAAACTTATATTGTGTATTTTTAAACACAATATTATTACTGTCTTTTCTTAGGACAGTCAAATTATACAGGAATAAAATGGATCTGATCCATTAACAGATAATAAATCTACCATCCTGCACCTCATCTTAATAAGAAAATTCGTAACACCAAATAAAATATTGTTCACGGTTTTTGGTACCTCTAATATTTACAACTGACATCAACTTCATAATTAAACCCTGAGTAGTTGAAAGCTGTGTCCATTTTTTTTGGTTAATATCACTTGAAATAAATAACTCTTTTTGCCTTTACTTTACATGCATTGGGGTAAAAAATATTCCTGTCACTAAAATTATTCTTTTGGCTTTTACAGTCAAAAGTGATCTATACCAAACTTTTGTTAGGTGCAATTCATTTATCTTACACCAAAAATTCTTGGAAAACAGCACCTAACGACAATATCCGTGGTTTATTTAGGGTAATTTATCCTAAAATGTTCACTAACCAATCAAGGGCTCATGCTACCAAGAGCAAACACAGGCTGTGTGTGATTTGCTGTATTTCAAAGAAAAGTGACTTCATTTTAAGCTTTAACACTTAAACTCAAAGAAAAATTTAAAGTCATTCTTTCAATGACAACATTTTCTCACACATCTTTATATTCAGTTAAGGTTTCTTGTTGTAGCATGAGTCATGACTGTGATTTCTGCCTACTGAAACTGGGACCATGGATTCATTCGTTACAATTACAGTCAATCTATGTCACCTATGACCAATATTTCTGAGACTGAAATGATCATTCGAAGTCCTATTTGTAACTTCTGGCATTTGAATGGTCTGAGTCTTTAAAATGTCTGGAAATCTTTCCAAAAAAAAAGTATCAGCTGAAAAAAAAAGGCAAAGCACATACATGTAGGAAACAACTGATTGTTTTCAAATACTGTATGCTGTGATGTAATGTAAAAAAATTCATAGCTTTATTTCAGCAATAAATTAGGGAAGTTTCAATGAAAATTCTTAAATCTCACTGGCGATGATCACAACTGACATGTAATTTTTAAAACCCTGTTAAAACTTAAAAAATACTGGTCATATGTGAGGAAGATTGACTATAAATTGACTTTAACCTTTCCAAATGTAAGTTAGTTCCCCCTTTTTGATGAGCCACCCCTCAGTCAGGTCGTATTCTTCATGAACAGGGACAGATGTTATGGACATATCCATGGGGACATCCAAAGTGGACACAGAATTAACTGATGAGGTTGGGAAGATACGCGGAAGATTTTTGATGCACTTCTGGCATTCCACTGGTAAGTCACGTGTTGAAAGCTCCTCACCATAATCCCACACCGTAAGTGCTGCAAGGTGCATTAGAGGTGGCACCTGTCCAGTGTCTCTACGCCATCCAATTGTTGTAGGCCTGAATGACCTCTGTTCTTCTAAATTTATAGTTCCTTTTGTCGAAGCTTTCCACTGAAGTTCAAGCTTACGACCTTCAGCTTTAAGAGACTGGATTGTCAGTGATGTGTCTTTGTTCAGTTTCTTTTCTTCCCACGCTTTAGGATAGACATCCTTTCCTCTAAGTGGGGCACTGACTGCACTACCTTTTCTGATGTTGTTGAGCTTTTTTCTTGCCTCTTGGAGAAGCTCTGTGGTCAGTAGTTGCCCATAGTCATTCATTCTCTGTTCATGTGTCTGCCTTGCTGTCTCAGTGGTCCTACCATTAGTTTTACCACTGTGAATAGTGTTCTCGACAAATGTTACAAAGGCCTGTTTTGATAGTTCTGACAGGTTGTCATGAAGATAAAGTTGGGATAGATTAAACTGTCTTTCAGCAATGATATTGTTCACAGGAATGCTAAAAATGTGCTTGGCATAAAATTCAAAAAGTTGTGGTGTGGTGTCTTTGTTAATAGGACAGCTTTCAGGTGATGTTGCCATTGCTTTAATCTCAGTTAGAAGTTGAGCTTTCTACAGCTGCCAAATATTGGCCCATTTAACCAGCCCATTTCTGTCCTTAGACACCAATCTCTGAAGATCCTGTCCATAAACTTTTACATTGTTTTCAGATGCATTTCCTTGATTGCTTTCAGTGGATACAAATTGTATGTCAAGGACCTTCAAAACAGATGACCAGAATGGACTTTGGAATCTTTGATCAGCTCCCATTCCAAACAGCTTGGGAAAGGATAACCACTCAGCACCATGTTCTTTAATTACTTTCAGGGCTTCTTGCAACATGGGCCTCTGCACTTCCTGGTAAAAGTGTTTAATAGCAGCTGGATCTTTCAAAGATAATTGCACTTGCTGTTCTGTTAAAGGAAAATACAGTGATGGACACAGTAACATTTGACTGGGGGTTTATTGTGCTTGAGAACAGTTGCAGGCCATAGTCGTGCCAGATATCCACTGGAAAAACCAAGTTCCTCGTCACTTGCTTGTGATGAATTAAGAGATGGGATAATGAACTTGTCAAGAAATTCAAATAAGAATTTAATTTGCACTTGGATCATTGGCAGGAGCTCAGCGTGATGACATTTTGCCAGACTGATGAGTGGTTATCTGACTTTGGCATCCTTTCTAGTATACGCTCTGCAAGCTGAAGACAGGCTTTTCCATACTTTAAATACCATTGTAGCATCTCATGGTAATATGTCCACCTTGTGTCAATAAAGGACTGTGGAAGGGGTGGCTCTTTACTTAAAATTCCCAGTGAAACATACATTGCCTTGTACTGACTTGGGCGTTCATGGTGGAGCCAGGATATCTTGTATAATAATTGCAATATGTGGTTGTTGTTCATATCACCCTTTGCCCCAAACCCAGCCTGGCACATTCTTCGCAACATTATATTAAGTATGTGTGGGTAACAGCCCACAAAAAACATTTCCCTGCCAAACAGTTTGGAGTTGTTTGCAATCAATCCATTTGATTTACCCTTTTGGGTAGAGGCATTGTCCCCAACTAACCCTGAGACATTTGATATGCCAAATGTGTCATGAACAATGTGGAAATCGACATCTGACTGGTGTTTTCCTGACCCACTAGCTACAATGCTGTTAGCAAGAACATAAGCCCTTGGCTTGTTAGTTTCATGGCACCATGTGTGCACCCCCACAATGTGCCTTTCCTCCCCTCCTTTGTTAGAGTCATCACTCCAAACATGAAAATCATATTTGCTGTTTGCAAATTTTTTACACAGAATTAATTTGTCTGCCTCCCCTAAAAGAACATTCCAATCTGACAAAGTTGTTGGGGAAACAATCAGATTTTTTGGGGGACTACAATTAAACAAAATACTGAAAATTAAATGTAATGCAATTGGTGCCTTTTGGTTAGATAAAAGACATGCATGTTGTAAATATCTAATGCAAGCCATGAACATTACACTCCTATGATTTGCTCCATTTTTGCCATGGGCAAATGTATCCACAAGAGAATAACTGTTTAAAACATCTCCTTTTTGTTTGAGTTGGTTTTTCAGTTTTGTTGCAACAGATTTTGCCCCCCTTAGTTTTTTTATTGTGTCGTTTTTCTTCAAGGATGTGGTCTTCAACAATTTGTCTTGCTTTGTAACTTGTTTTTGTAGGGTCAGAGTCTCTTTCTTCAAATCACTGTTCCTTCTTCGCAGAAATACTGAAAACAAGGGAAAAAGTCACACAAAAATTTTATTGACTTGTGGCTTTGAAAACAAATTATTTCATTAAATTCACGTTTTGAAAAGTGTGAGCCTTAAACTCTCTTTTCTACATTTAGATGTGGCTACTTTATTTACTGATGTTTTCTTTCAACCTTGTGAAAGTTATTCGTCACTGTCGAGAACATTGGTTTTTTTTATCAATTGGAAAGGTATTTACACAGTTCTCTAAGTAAAGGTTTTGTCCTCTTGAACTCAAAATAAGCTTAAATTTATAACTCGAGAAAGGTAAGAAAAGTCTAAAATATTTAAATCTAGATCGCATTCGACATGAGAAGACTCCTCCGCGGTCCGCACAAAATCATCTACTGTGCCATTTAAAAATATTTTTCACGTTTTTTCCCTCCGAGTAATGTTTCTTTGCGTTAACAGAATTTCTGTGTTGGCATATATCGAAAATGCTTTGTTTCTTTCAGCTCTGCTACACTATTTAGTGTCCAAAATAAAAGCAAAGTCTGGATGCACAATTCGCGAATTAACACAGGCTTAATATAAACAGCTGCGAAATTCGCTGGAAATTTTAACAAGACCTTTTACAGCGGTCAATTATTAAAACATAGTTTTAAGGCGTTTGTTTCAGTCTCTCTAAAGTAAAACTTTCTTTTACCCCATTTTAAGGAGATCACGCTAACGTTTTTCACCCCGCTAGCTACCCGCAAAAATGTACAAAGGATTTTCACTAGCTCCCTGCCTTTTCGTCGTGAAATTATTTTTAAAACAATTCAACGTTGTTTCACTCAAATGTCGATGAATGTCCGTTCTGTGGTCCAGTTGAACTGAACTTTCAACCTCAAGCTTATAAAGCCTTGAAAGGAATTATAACTGCACTGAATGAACAGGCCGGATGCAGGTCAGTTGTTTCACGCCAAAATTTGCGTCTGTTTACATTTCCCTTGTTGGGAAGCCCACTCAAAGCAGCCGTAATAATAAGTATGCCAATTCCAAAAAAAAAAAAAAGACTTGAGTTATACATTTACCCATGTTTTCCTTAACCAATGCTTACCTATACTTTTTCGAAGCGTTTGGATTGTCCTTTTGAGTCCTGCATTTTCTGATGTTAGTCGTTTACATTCACGAGAGAGTTTGTCGATCCTCGCAAGCTCGCTTGCAAACTTGAGAAAAACACTTTCCGGAGTTGCTGCCGCTGAACACTACAACTGTTTTCTTCTGGTTTCTCTTCTGATTTTAGTTTCTTCGCCGGCTGATATTTACTAGAAAACTGCCCGCCGATAAATTTTCTTCGCCCCATTAGCTGACATTTTTTTTCGCAACTTTCGTTGTAAGCAATTAACGAAAGCAGCCCGCGTTTCCAGGAAACAGCAGTCTTTCCAGGAAAGTACTCTGCGCATGTCATAAAATTTTGGTGGTTACGGACATCGGGGGAAGGATCCCCTTGCGTGAGGGGTAAATTTGATTGCTTACCTTAAACAAGCCTTGAAATCTGATTGGTTGTTTTGTTAAAAGTTCTCCATTCTTATTGGCTAAGGAGATGGTTCGATTTAGAGCAAAAAATAGTGCAATTTGGGAATAAATCACACTGCTGAGAGAAAATCAGAATGCAAGGATCACCAGTGATTCTAAATGGATGTCTTAAAAGTAATTGTTGTTTTGTTACAAACGTCTCCTCAACAGATATGATTGTCATCGTCAACATTATCATCATTGTCATTTTCTCACTACAAAATGCTCCAACTTGCAGCTTCTTTATTCTAATTATCAATATAGTTTTCAGTTTTGATTTCAACGGGACCGTGTGGTAAAGGTGACTCTTTAAGGGGCACATGGAATGTTGAAACTTAAAAAAACGCTACCAATCTAGGGTCACGATCATTACCGCATCTGCATGTATCATGATCGGCTCAACTCGACATACACAAGTAGAAAGCTGAAACGTCTTCTTTTTAATGACGTGTCAATGAACTACTTGCCTCTGAAGGAAATCAGCTATCGTACTCTTTACTTTAAGTTAATTTTCCGTCCACATTGAATGGATTTTTTTTTTTTTTAATGCAGCATATAATAAATTATATCTTATCAGGCTTAACTTACCTTTCACAGTCCTGAGTTTTTGGAGAGCTAGCTCAACAACGTGAAGTGAACGACGTTCTTCCCCAGTTCTGTCACATTTACCAGTAGCTGCATTCCAATGGCAGTTATTGGGGAGGCAAAGAGGGATCGCTATGTTGTCGGCAGTATTTCTTCTGGAGGCGATATTTCCTAGTAATGTAACAAAAATCACGCGGTCAGCACTTTAAAGACTGATTCTCTTGAAAATATTTCCAATTCATTCATGAGGCAAGGAAAATCAAAATGTGGTTAAATCGCACAGTCCGGCTACATGGTCGTTTTCAGTGAAACAGCAATATTTCAATTTCCATGACCTTTTTAGTTTTCCGCTATTCTTGGCTGACAGTTTAAGTTACAGTTTAGTGTGTTAAGTGGAAGAAAGCCGGAAGGAAGAAACCAAAAAACACATAATAAAAAGCCACTTGTTGGCAACAATATGCCAACATTTAGTTATTCGCATTCATTTTAAATGGCTCACTCACATGGCGTAAAGTTCTAGCTCTCGTCGATTACCCTTATTTAGAATTACATGTACGAGCTTCAACTCTCGGGGCTGATTTTAGAGCTTTAAACTATCGATTGCATCGAGAGATCGACAACGTCGACAGGTTAAAGTGACTTCGTTGAAAGTCAGGGGTAGTTAAAAGGTCTGAACAAACTTAATTCATCGGCTGGAATCGTGGGCTTTTAATAACTGCTCCGTAACAGACATTCCTTGTGGCTGGAGTAGTTGTTGTAAATTATTTGTAGTCACTAGAGCATACAAGAATATTTACGCGTCGGTAAAGACGGAAAAGAGACAAGATAAAAACTGTAATCAATTAATACTGTAAAACAAGCAACTAATACTTCTCCTTACCAACTTAACCTAAAAAACTAATAAGCTTTAATTTTAATTCCCCTATCGTCCGAGAGAATAGGAGATAAACTGCAGCTAGGATTTGTTCGTTCGGAGACGAATAGATTCCTTGCTAGAAATGTTTGAGTACGGAGAAGCCCCAAGTGTATTCTCAAACAGGAAGTTCGGAAAAGAGAAAGTTGACTTAAAACAAATTTACGCCGCTAATGTACACAAAGATTATTTCACGACTAGTTGACCAGAGCTTTTGTTTAGCCTGAGGAATACTAAAATAAGAGTCACGAATTTGCAAGTTGTGAGGTCGCTGGCGAAATACCACTATTCTAGCGACTATGCAACTCTGCTCAGGGGAGGTTCCACACCGGTTTCCACTGTTTTACGGAAATCGATCAGAGACACCGGAAAGGGGACCTTAGAGAGTTAAAGTCCAAAAAAAATTCCATGCCCCTGGACCCCCCTAGAAACTTTTTCGTTGTTTGAAAAACCGCTCATTATTTATCATTGATTCGCCTGTGCTGCTTCATATAAAACTTAAAACTGTTTTGAACGCTTTTACTACCATTTGCGTCCATCCTTGAGGCGTGACGGATTTTGCACACGGTTTTACAGTTTGTCCGGTGTGTCACTTTTGACCAATGAAACATTGGCAGTTATGTCGTGAAATTGACAACGTTTTTAGCTGCATACCAGCATGCTCTTCAAGTTTTCAGGTTTTCTGTGAGAGCGCTCGGGTTGTGCTTGACCATCCTGACGACGTCTCTGCTCGTTTTGCAAAGGAGACAAAAAAAAAATTCAAAGTTAACAAGTTTGGAATGAGGTCAATTAGACCAAATTACCGTCCAGGAGTCGCTTTAGATCAAGATTTCAAATGCTCCATGAAAGACGGAAGAGCATGTGCGCAGAATGCCCTAGACGCAGAAACATTTCCTCCTCGATGTTTCTAGTTTCACTTCAGTTTCATGTACTTTTTTCTCGTAGTAGCTGAATCATGTATCCTTTCTTTTCTTATCTTTCTTTGCTTCTCAGTAATGATTTACCTTTCAAGTGGAGTTTTTTCATCGCATGAAGCCTTTTTTCTTCCGTCTTTCTAGTTTCTTGCTGTTCACTACCGTTGCAAAGACAGTCACTTTTCAGACAAGCCCGAGCCTTGGGACGATCTGAAGTAGCATGGCCAGAAATTTCGGACATTTGAGCCTGCGCTTAAAGTAGCGGGCCACTCAACAAATATATGCTAATAAAGCAACATGCCGTCTCCAAGAAATCCCTTACGGTTGATTATAAACAACTACATTCGTTCTCCTCTGCCGTTTTATATGACATAGCAACTCGCTCGAAACATAGAGGGAGATTTTACGATGTGGAAAGAATTATTACTCGGCGAAAATGTGGTTCGCTAAGCCTTGTGTTGTTTCTTATTCGTCATGTATTATCTCTCGAGTCGGCTTGTTCTTCCCGTATTAAAGCTCATGTCTTCTGTGTATTGAGTGATACATACGTGTATTGTGATTCCAGAGTTGCGAATACTTGAAATGGAAAGGATGGTCACTAGAAGCTTGCAGCTAGGAGCCAGCTCAAAATATTACTACGGATTTGCTAAGGTAGATTGACACTGCTTATAAGAACGATCGCGGGCATAACGTTACAATGCTGTCCTAGAAAACTGCAGGCTTGAAAAGCCTGGCTTTTGCTGAAAATTTTGATACCAAATATGCAGAGTTCTGCCTCGTCATCATGCGCACTGACGAAGTCACGTGAGAAAGCACTAGCCGCCCGAGAGATCAGTGCATTTCCCGCCTTTGCTCGAGACGGTCGTGAATGTGAAACAAAGCAATTCCAACACTATTTACATGCAAAATCAAGAAGAAATCATCTCGTCAACGACACAAACAACCAAGCCTAGAAGAATCTTTAGAAGGAATTGACGTCGAAATGACGACAAACAAACAAAATCCAATCGAAATCACTATGCTTGACTCAAGCAAACATGGCGACTCGCCAAATGTGCCACTCGACAAACCTGACTCGATTATTGCAGCGATTTCGCTCATGACAAAGATGAGTAGCATGATCACGGTACCCATTCCTGTAACATACCTAAAAATTGTGAAATTGTGTTTATGGGGGTGAAAATCACTTATTTTGGCCTATTTCACACCCAGACTTTCATATCTTTCTAATTGTTTGGAAAATATTGAAGTTTGGTCTTTTGAAACTGAATTTTTGATTTACCCATGACCCCTTGCAGGCGTGGTCTTTCATACAGATAGTCAATTTTGAGGCAAATAAAAAGTAAAAACAGAAAGCTTTCACTACATGGAGGATAGCATCCCCTCATTTAGTTCTGTTGACGCCCTAAAGGGTGGCTTTCTGCTCCACTTTTTTGCTCCACTTTACAATTTGAGGTCAGAGCAGATGTCTCTCTCAATTTCCTGAAAATTGCCACTGAAAAGACATTGTGGACTTCCCAATAATATCCATAGAGGAAAGGTTACCAAGCCTTGTGAAGCACATGGAAATCATGGCTTCTTTGAGAAGTAGGTTGTGATGTTTACTGGCACTCAAGACTCGGTTCAATATGGCCCGGCATGTTAAAAAAAACGTAGCGATTCAGTCAAAGGCTAATATTTTCGCGACCCTGAAAGCTACGATGACGAAACTGTGGAAATAGCTAGGGGAACTTGTGAGCATTCAGAAAATGCTTGGTTGGAACCCAGTTATGCCTTGGTTGGATCACAGGTAACCCAGGCTCACTGTGTGCGTCACGTAGGTATTAAAATATAGAGAACATATGAGGCGAAGTTTAGGTCTGAAAATTCGGTAGAAAATGGTAATAAAAATCGATAAAACTTACCATGTGGTGAGCTGTTGTTGTCTTTAATACGTACACGAAGTTTCGGGGAAAATGGTCCCCGTTCACCTTCCTTCATAATATAGTGACAAGGTAGGAGATGGAAGCCAGCGTCGGGACTCCGATCGACCCAAAACAAGCACGAT
>NC_090892.1:9300515-9308015 GCF_036669925.1 Montipora capricornis
TCCATGAGAGTTTGACGATCCGTACAAACTGTACACACCGAAAAAGGTTAACTCGGTCAGTCAATTAAAAAGGAGAGAACAAACTAAGCGTATGTATGTAATATACCACTTGAATAGTGCGGACCTACGAGGAAACAGTCAGAGGTTTTATTTCACAAAAACTACACTCCAGAATATGAGCATGACGGTTATGGAGAGATATGATACAAAACAATAACCAAATAAAGATAACGCCTACAAAAAACATTCATCGATCGATCCTCTCTTGGGTTCCAGTCCTTCCCCGAAAGGTCACGCAAAATGGTGACAAACAATATTTTCAAACGATATTTTAAAAAACCTTCGCAAGGAAGTCACAGTCACTCATTGTAGGAAATCAGCGAAAGTCGGGACTACCAAACCAAACGGACTAAACATGTATGTAAGTTGTTTCATTTTGTGGATCATATTCAGTTTGTGAGGGATAACTTCCACTCTGAATAAAAGGATTACGGTACCCCTATCAGTGTACTGGTATTCTCTGGTCCTCTCAGCAACTGCTCATTCAGTGAACTCCACCACTTACGGATGCATAATCAATCAAACACCACCCTGCGTTCTTCTGGTTTCCTAGGGCACCATACAGGGTGATGAGGAAGAACCCAAACACGCTTGAGATAATAGATACTTCATCTGGCTCTAGTCATGATCACTGCGATGACTCTTCTCTCTTGTATTATCTAGGACAGTACTATTCTGACATCCCTCTGATAATCATCGCATCAAAAAAACCGCACACTTTTGGGATCTTTTCAGTTCAAGTTTTTTTGTGGGATTGCATTTTGTTCCATTACATTGGTATTGTCTTTATCGAAGCAATTATCTCATGTTCAGATGCAAGTTAATTAAAGTTGCATACTAGTAAACACATTATCAAGCTAATTGGTAGTTTTCATAACAAATATTGACCACTTTTCAATCTGCTCGACGCATTGGTATTACACCACAGACTGAATAAGAACAAACCCGAAATTTTTTATTCAACTTACCTGAAAAATAACGTTGACAAGTCTTGTACTCCCCTTCAGCAATAAATGTTGTCAGGTTAAACTCAATCAGGCCAAACTCCTCCAGAAGCTCCTCTGTTACTAGAAATTTTTGAGCCATTTCATTCAAATGACCACTTTGATAATCTTGCCACAGCTCCTCAAGGGCCTCCTTAGAGCCAACCTCAACAGTTATTATTAAACTTCCTGACTTAACATGATGAGGCCATACTTTACGCACCGTTTCAAGGTAACATAGAAAATCATTGAACTGCTCCTGATTTGAGGGGTCAACATTTTGAAACATACTTCGTGCAATTTTATTGAAAAGATCCGCATCACAACATTGAATACTTTCCTTTCCACACTTTTCTGTTGCCAAACCAGTGTTGCCCACTGTCCGTTGTTTCTTTGTAGTGCCTGGTACCCTGACTTCCTGGCTAACCGCTTGAGGTTTCCACGAATGCATTTCTGTCTCTTTGTGTTTGCGTTTCAGTGCACTATCTTCAGTAATAGGCACACCATGAATTTGAAGTTGAAGACAAGCTTTAAAAAAATTCAAAATTAGGCAATTGGATACAAAACCACATTTAACCTTTTCGCCCCTAAAAAAAGGGATGCTGAGCTCTCTATTTCACAGTACTGGGTGGATTGATATTTTTCATGGGTGAGGATAGGGGCATGAAAGAAGGTAAAACAGGCGAAGCTGCATGCAAAATATTAACTTTATTGTTCTGGCCTCTTACCACGAGCAAGTTTGATAATCTTGCTTCGAAGGTCATCACTTTGCTTGGTCCAGCTGTATTTCTTGCCATATACTGTGCGAACGTATTCAGCTTCCTCAAGACGGCACTGCCTGTCTTTGTCCCATATGATTTTCTTGATGGCTTCAGCCCACTTCTCAGGATCATCTGAGTCAATCACAAATGATGAGCAGAGTGGAACTTTGCATAGGGCTTCCCCAAACCCAGAATTCTTGCTGACAAGAACTGGAAGACCGGCTGACAAGGCCTCAAGACCAGTCAATCCAAAACCATCTGTTCTAGAAGGCATGAGCACAAGATCTACCTCACAAAATAACTTGTTTAAATTTTTTCGACTTTTCTCATAACCTCTAACTTTCAAGAGGTGATCTGGTAGACCACTCTGCATGAAAAACTCTTTTACCTCCTCATGTTTTCCATTTTGTGCTCCAACAAAGACAAGATGAGTGTCAACAAGCGAAGAAATGGCCTTTCCTGCAATGTCAAATCCCTTTAATTTGAAATCTTCAACATCACCACGGCCAAACACCAAAACACTGCGATGATTCATTTCTTGAGAAACTTGCTGAACACTAAGAAATTCTTCAAAAATACCTGGAGTAAAGTCAAAAATGGTCCGATCAGTTTTGCAATATCGAAGGTATGGACGGAAGGCCTCTGCCAACTTAGGTCCTATTAAAACAACAAAGTCAGCCTTTTCACAAAGTCCCACTTCATCATTATGCTTTTTTTCGTTCCTGGAAATCGGATCTGGGTAACTTTTAAACATTCCCATCGCCTCTGAGTCCATATGCATCACTTGCACCCATTTACACTTATGAGATTTTCTTATGACTTGTGCCTGACGACCTAGTATTACTCCATGACCAACAACCACCTCAATTTGTAGATCATCTGGTGGAAAGCTAAGCAATTCCAGCTCCCCAAAACCAACCAGCGGTGATGCTTCAACAATGCTAATGTTGTGCAAAAGGGCTTCTGCCCTGTCCTTTTCACTGCATTGTGGCACAAAAAATGAGATTTCTACATCTGAGGATTTGGCCAACCAGATGGCTAACTTTCTGATTAGGGTGGAAAGACCACCCTTGCTTGATCCCCATTCAGAAGCCAAAATAGTGACTTTAACTTTGCCAGATTTGCCCACAGCATCTTTTCCGTGAAACTCTTGAGAAGCAGATGCCATACCAAGACCTCAATCCACAGTGAAAAAATGATGCCTATGAATGAACAACATATATACTGTAGTAATAACATTTTGTAAAAAAAAAACAGGCCACTTTCATAAATGGCAACTACCCGGCTTTACATTCTTTTGTATTTATGTTACTGCCTTCTTCATAATTCTGCGCTTAGCGCTTGAAAGTAAGATTCTGCAGAATTATGAAAATCGCAGTAATTAGACCTACTGCCCTCATTCTAAAACAAAAATCCTTTTGAAATTTGCTCGTCATAGCCACGCTAGAAAGGCTTATTAGCATTAAAACAGAAGAATATTTTGGCCAACATTATGAGAGAGATCTATAGCCTTTTTCGAAAACTATCACAAATCAAAAATAGGCACCCATTGCATACATGTGGTAGTGCAGGAACACAGAGCTTTACTCGATAATTGTCAACTGAGCTGCGCTTTGTTTTTCAGGAGAATTGTAGTGTCATGGTAGTTGTTTAAGTAAATAGACTAGCCCTGAGAAGACATGTGGTTACTAGTAAAATACTAAACCCACCACAAGTTTAAGCGTGTGCTCTTAGCTTCTGACAGCTTTCCAAGACAAGAGTTCACTTAAGTTAAGCGCTGTCCGACGGGGTTAGTGTATCTGGATGGGAGACTTAAAAATATAGGACTTCCTGTGTCAGAAACATAGGACTGAAAATGCGAACTAAGCAAGGTACAGATTTTGTTAGCCTGCTTTATACACAACAAATAGTGATGAAAAAGTAAATAAATATTGATACACAGTTTTTAGGAAGAGCAAAAGGAAGTTTTCAGGAGCAACATTTGTGACATGAAAACAACATAAATTTTGAACCACGAATATAAAAACTTACCATCAGCGTAAAACATTTTTGAGATTTTTGCTACGTTCAATTTTTCTGTTGTACTTTTGGGTGCACAAGTAAATCGCAAAATTAAAGTGTCGTCGAATTCAGCGGGCGCCGTGACCAAGTTTCCTTGTGAGTTTACTCGCGAAACAAAGGATACATCTGTGTCAAACTGATGGCAAGACATCGGGTTTTTGTTTTGTTTTTTCCTTTCAAGTGTTATAAAGTTTGACAAGAAATGTACGAATTAAATACAAGGATCACAATCGCCCAACTCTTTGAGGTTGACCATTGTTTCTGCAAAGTCAAATATTTACTCTCCTAGACGAGGTTATGTATCACCAGGTAATTCCATCGTTTTGGAAATAGCAGCTGCATCGTTATTCATCAGCGTCACAAATTCTTGCCGATTTTGGCGCTCACTTTGTTGAAACTAATGCACGCTTCTAACAGACCTGTATATTTTAGTGATTTATGTATGCGCTGCGGGCCTATTGGTACCACGGACA
Source organism: Montipora capricornis (assembly GCF_036669925.1). Lineage (NCBI taxonomy): Eukaryota > Metazoa > Cnidaria > Anthozoa > Scleractinia > Acroporidae > Montipora > Montipora capricornis. Next base: position 9,304,854 of record NC_090892.1, read on the forward strand.
CTCTTACGCTCTTACAACCCGGTGACATAGTGTGTAGTGCAGTGCACTACCACAAAAAAGGCTCATTTGAACGAAGCAAGAAATTTGGTGTTATCAAACGAGTTGATAAAGGTCAAATTACCACCGTGAAAGATTTGGAAAGCTGACGTTTCAAGTGTTAGCCCTTCGTCAGAGCAAACAGAGGAATTGTGGTTGTTGCTGGTTTTTATGAGGGGCTGGAGTAGCTTTACCATTGGTGGAAATAATTATGGTAACATGAATTTGTGAACTGGTCATTGCTCTGAAAGCAAGATACATGTAGATTCTTGGTCGGGAGTGAAACAAACACCAATAAAAATTATTAATAATTCAACCAATAAGAAATGCTTGCCATTCAACCAAACTGTAAAAACTGGTGACTCCTCAAAGAAATAGCCATGATTAATGCCCAATGCACCACAACACCTATCAAGGATGTGCTCATTTCACAGAAATGAGATGTTGTACCACACTGCACATTGAACAAACTTTTTTGAGCACCATTTTGATGAAAAAATAAAAGAGAAATGATCCCATCAGCTTTGTTCTATGACTACCCTTGCCTTGATGCAGGTTGTATTCTTCTGGTATTCTAACATAATTATAGTGATATTTCTCATGACCTCGCAGTGGCCTCATGGTTAGTGCGCTCGACTCCGGATGGAGTGGTCCGGGTTCGGGTCCTGGCCGGGGACATTGTGTTGTGTTCTTGGGCAAGACACTTTACTCTCACGGTGCCTCTCTCCACCCAGATGTATAAATGGGTACCGACGAAATGCTGGGGGCAACCCTGCGATGGACTAGCATCCCATCCAGGGGGGGAATATAAATACTCCTAGTCGCTTCATGCTACAGAAACCGGAGATAAGTGCCGGCCTGATGGGCCTTCTGGCTCGTAAGCAGTGACTTTACCTTTACTTTCTCATGACGTCAACCATTGTTATTAATACAATGTATTTCAACCAGAACCTATTGTAATTGGCTGTTGAAACAGAACTTCGTTTGTATTCCGTGCCTGGCAAATGTGAATATAAAAAAGAAATGTGATGTCAATGTTTGTAAACAGGAAATATCGCTATAAACATTCATGATAAGAACAAATTATTATATTTTATTGCTGAGTCACTGCCCAAAACTGTGTGGTAGCAGACCGGGTGTTGTAAATGGTGTTGGGCAGCAATAAAAACAAGCACATAGCTCTCCGTCAGTAAACAAGTTAAATCAACAAGTTCAAACTGACTTTTGTAATTCAATTGTTAATCATGAAAATTACAATTTCCTCGATTGTGATTGGTTTAAAAAGTCCTATTTTCCACTTATTTTCCACTAATTCGCTTGCCAAGTTCTTATTGGACAGTTCAATAAGGCAATCACATTCAAAGTTGTAGTTCAAATAAACCAATGACAACCTTGGTTTCAATCACCATAGAAACAGAGTACAGACTCCTATATTGGGGCTTTGTTTCTTTCTTTCAGAGCAACATTAAACATATTTTGTCTCCTTGTCAGTCTTTCCATGCAAATTTCCGGGAGCTTAGAAAACACTGACCCCTAGTCCATGGACTACCCCGACGGACCACCCTAAAATACCATTTCAAGTGAGTACTATTGGTCACAAGCATCGTCACAATTAGTGCTGAGCCTAAACATCCATTTTAAACAGCATTGGTCAACAGTAAATAAGTCTAAGCACCCATTGTAAAAAGGTTAGCTTTTAAAAATTATTGTTGCACCAGTTTCACCTTTTTAAACTCGGTGCTTAGACTTAAATGCTGTTGACCAAAGCTGTTTAACCCATTGACTCCTGGGGGTTCCCCATTGACAAGTAAAATTGTCTGGTGTTAGACAGAGTAAAATACTCTGGCATTAGACAGAGTTAAATACTAAACATGACCAGTTAAGGCCGGTTAAGGTGTCAAAGGGTTAAAATGGCCGTTTTGGCTTAGCACTAATTGTGACGCTGCTTACCACCAATAGTACTCACTATTTTGGGGGTAGTCCGTTTTGGTAGCCCATCAGGGTAGTCCATGGACTAGGCCCTCAGGTGAAAATCTATTAAGGATCTTCAAGGACCTTCAAAGATCTTCATGAAGATCTTTGAAGATCCTGATAAAGATCTTCAAGAGGATTCTTGAAAATCTTGCCAAGATCTTAATTAAACGATCCTTGAAAATCCTTGCCAAGATCCTTGAGGATCTTCAACTTTCTTGCCAAGATCCTGAAAGATCCTTGCAAAGATCCCTGAGGATCTTCAAAGATCTTTTCCAAGAACCTTAGAGGATCTTCAACGACCTTTGCCAAGAACCTGTGAGGATCCTCAAAGATCTTGTCCAAGATCCTTAAGGATCTTAAAAGAACCTTGCCAAGATCCCTGGGGATGTTTCAAAGATCCTTACAAAGATCTTAGCCAATAATCTTGAAAGATCTTTATTGCAGAATCTTGAAAGGTTGTAAGAGAGTCCTACAAAGATCTCTGTTCCTTAAAGATTGTATGAAGATCTCCCATTATCAAAACAATAATTTCAGTCGTGAGACTGCCTTGAAAACCCTAAAACCCCAGTCTCTGTACATTTATGTCACAGTAGATCTAGAGTTTCGTGATAAATGGCAATTAGTATTTTGTTCACCTACATTGTACATGTACATGTATGATCAATATGTTGAAATGACAAACTAATTTATAAAAAGGCCAGGTCCTCGCTGGGTTTTGGCAAAGCAAAACTGTATTGACCAAAACTGATTTAACGAAAGGAAAATTCAATTAAAGAATGTTCCGCATACAATCTTGTCAATGTGATGGAGTTTCAGAGTGGATGGTACATTTCCTAAGAATGGTACAACACTTTCATATTGTGTGAAAACTATTTACAGTGTTACAAAGTATGATTAAAGTAAAATTCACACACTGATGAATCAAAGGATATCAGCATCTGACATGTAACTTTTGGTGTAATACATTTGTCATCTGGTTCAGCGGCATATAAAGCATGACTTAAATACATGTACACCTTATTCTTAAAATGGTGGTCATTTTAGTATAATTTTTCTTTTGTTTGATTGTAAATTGGCCCTCTTGGCAGGGCTGTCAATAAGGGCCGGTAGCGGGCCAAAACCACCGGCTAGTACGTAAGCCATCTTCAGCCG
>NC_090892.1:9313015-9315515 GCF_036669925.1 Montipora capricornis
CTATTTATAGTATCTTATTGTGGGTTTTACTTTGCTTTGTCACTATACATGCAATTAACATTGCAGAAATATAATTGTTATATTTGGACTCCGCGGTTTTCCGAGTTTCACAGTGATCATGCATGACACGGATTTCAATGAAGTGTATAAAACTGAAAACGAAAGCAATTATTCCGTGAAATCGTAAACTGAATACCATTCATTTTAGGTTGACGTATCTTCCCATCTCCCAAAAATGATATCAATGCATTTCATGCCAAAAATGTGAAATAATCTGATTTTCTGTAACTGTCACAGAGGACTGAAAATCAGGAAAAACATCCAAAGCATTGTCACGTCCATTTTTATACTAGAGACGCATCAGTCTGAACGAGCTTAGGCAAGGCTAGACCTCCTCAGTAACACGACCTAGAATGGATCTGTTCTAACTAACGAACGACTGAGATAATTAGGGATTCAAAAACTGAAAGATATTAAATAGGATAAAAGGCCAAAAAGTAGACAGATTGCACTTCAGATCTTTAAAAATCAAACATGAATTTCGTAGGAAACAATATACACACTCAACTGCGTTGTACATTAATAATTGTTACAAATAAATAGCTTCAAGTCTTTTCTTTAAAGTAGACGTAGGCAAGAGAGTTGCCAGAAACAACATCCGAATTAGGAGGATTGTAAAACTTATGACCTTGATAAAAAGCGCGGAGAATTGTTTATTAGTATTAGTTCTGCAGTAAAGTAATTGGAAGGTCTTATAATTTCTTGAATAATAGGAATGTATTTGCATTTTTTAGTAAAACAATTTTGTTTGCTAACAGTGAACGGGAAGGGTCGAGATTTGATAGGAGTACATAAATTTGCCCATTTGCAACGTATATACAGTGTATGTTGCAGGTAAAACCCGGTCTCAGGTTGAATCCGTTTTTACAGGTTAAATTGGTGATCCTCACTTTACCTAGGTTGAATATGCACTCAGATGAATTGAGGAAACTTGTTTGGAGCCAAAATTAAACCTCGAGAAGAAATAGGTTCAGGTTTACTTAGCTAGGATTAGTATACAAAAGTAAATAATGAAAAGAACTGTGTTGGGTTGATCATGTTCGTCGCTGGAGTGTAACAGTGAAGACACAGGACTATAGATCTCGATTCACAGGTAAGTGCATAGTACAGTTCTTTGATCTCTAATAATTTTGCTGAGTGTTGAGACTGAATGGACAAGTGTATGAATACTGAAACCGATAACTGATTAGGAAGCTGTCTCGAAGTTGTGGCAGCAAAAGACTTGAGATTTATGATATAGGTGGACAGGTATTGCCATGCATATGACTTGCTTTACATCGGAGGCTATCATGAAAGTCGCCTATAGATAGTCACTATGAAAAATGTACCTCAGTTCTAGCTTCCTAAGTACTTCCTGCCACGCACTTCAAGGATAGCTCCTTGGACCAATTCCACTTGATTCACTCTTTTCTCCTTTCCTAAAATATGACACACTGCCTGGGGTAATAGATATTTCAATACACTTCATTCCTTCGCTTGCTAAATATTGAATTTTTCACTCAAGTAAAAGAAATTTACGAATAGAATACCAGAAGTGCAGCAGATAAGTGACAAATTACAGTTATTAAACATTCCTATTCAAAATAACTTAAAATCATGTTTCTTCAAGAAATTCAAGTGTTAAAAATGACCAATTTCTTATTCAATTAATTCTTCTCATGATATATTTATTATAACAAGGATCAAATTGATTTACCTATTCGAGGTTATTTTCAGATAGGCTCTTTGTGCTTGACTTGTGGGTCTTTCTAAGTGCAACGGGGCTTTGCTTTGGCACCCTTTTCCTTTTGGGCCATAGAGTTATTTTTTAAGGAGGCTAACACCTTTGCACTTTTCTTTTTATCGCTTGAATATGATAAGGATTCAAAGTTACTTTTGAGGCATGAATCTCAAGCCATTGCGGTGACAAATTCCAACACGTACATGGATCCATTAATTCAATGGGTGTCAGTGAAGAGGTCACTACGGTGTGTGAACAATATCTACTTCCAACTTAAAACGGATGGAAGAAAAGAAATCAAATCGTGTATCCTTTTTTGCAACAAATTGTGAACAATAATTGGCACTTTTATTCAACGAAGACTAGCCTGCGAGCAGGCTCTCAGTGGTTCGAGGTACATGAAGGGCCTGTGTTGTCAGCTGCGGTTTCAAAGTTACTGGCCACATCATCCTATTATAATAACACAACGATTGCTCTTTCACAAATAAAGATTTTTAAAGACTAAAATCAGTAAGAATAAGATTTGTTCCACTAAAAGTGTAGACAGAAAAGTAAAAAATAGAAAAAAGTACAGCTTATCTGCTGAATACCCCGCCACTTATTCATAGAATTCGTTCTGAAAGTCGCCCTTAGTAATGAAGTCAGTACGAAGATTCAAGTTTTTCATCAAATAGAGCCCTTTAAAGAAAACGACAGAACTTTAAAGATCATAAGACATGT
>NC_090892.1:9325515-9345515 GCF_036669925.1 Montipora capricornis
GTGCAGGGCAAACGTGTCTCTTATTTAAACTCCTATTAAATTTTCGAAATGTATTAAAACATAGCGAGAGCCGAAGCTACTTTGCTTGTAATTAAAATATCAAAGAAGAAATCCTCACAGCGTTGAAGGTTTTCCTCCGATTTGAAACTAAAAGAAACGAAACATCCGCGCAACGCAACGCAACGCAACGCGCGAGTAACATCCGCGGAAGAAATGGGGACCATGTCTAAAAATAACTTAAGAGGGATCACCTTTGGTAGAAAACCTATAGGGGGTATCCTCTCTACTACCTTGATAATCTCTTGAAATAACCCTTCATCGGTAACAAATTTTGAAACTTCTCTGAAAACTATAGCAAAAAAATTAAAAATCTAGTGAACTACAGTAGACCTTTGAAAGAGTCCTTGGTAGGAACTTGCATGTTCCACCATTACGCAGACCGTGGTAATGTAGAAACTCAAAAAGACGAAACCCATCGGAGATAACATTTTCAAGGTTCATCTCACAAAATCATAAAGTAGCATCACTGTCACCCTCTACGCGTACCATCGCGTTGCATTCCAATGGAAATACGGAAAGAAAAGGTCAACGCTATAAATAAATAGCTAATCAAGCATAACTATAATCTTTGTCTAATTCCACTTCAAGAAATGATAATATTTACAGATTGAACCCAGAATTTAACCGAGAGCCCATTACAAACATGAAAAGAATGGATTTTAACTTGACTCAGCCACCATCTTGAGACCGTATGCTCTCCCAGTGATCTTTGAGTGCCTATTCAAGGTGGCGTCAAAATGCAAATCTCCGTCTAAGCCCCTCTCGCCGATACTTGCGCCAAATGCTGTCGAAAACCCCGCATACCGTAGCAAAAGTGACAGTCCAAAACCGCTGAAATCCCCCGCTAATGTCCAGCATTCCCCGGGTATGGTGGTGCGGGGCTTTCCACTGACTAGTGCATTAGCGTCTTCTGGTGTGTTAACTGAATTAAATCGTGAGTATGTATTTGCCGTCTGCCGCGTAACCTTGATTTTCACTCTCAAAATTACCTCCAGAACCTACTTTTTGCGTAGAATAAGCTTTTAGAATGATGTTCTTGTTTTGCATAAAGCAAGCTAACAAAATATGTACCTTGCTGAGTTCGCATTTGTTAGCGTTCATAGTATTTTCGGTCAGATGCTTCTGTTTCGTGAGGGGTATATTGTTTTGGTCTCCCATCCAAACACTAACCCCGCTGAACAGGGAATAACTTCTGTGAACTTTGGTATTACAAAGCTGTCAGATGCTCAGAGGGCACGCTTAAACTTGTGGTGAAAAGAAGTGGTGAGGGAACTCGAAAGCCAATGTTTCTCGGTTCTCTTTTATTTGTTATTCTTCAGAGACCGGAATGCTGTAGTTCAATACTACACAATTAAGTGCCTTCTGATTTTCTGTAACACGTACCACAGGCAACCCAGTGTATGCTTTACGGAAGCATCTCGTGTTTCTTTTTTTTAGTTTTTTTTTCCCGTGTCGGTAAAAGTCTTGCCTGTCACTCCCCTGGTAAGTAGTCTCCCTCGCAGCCGTATTTTTGGATGTCACGCAACTTTGGGGGATCGTTGCGTGACATCCAAAAAACGGCTGCGAGGGAGACTACCTGGTAAGTGGTGTCTTTGCGCATAGAGCCTTCTGCGCGTATTTTCTTAGGATCGAGAGGGTAGTGGAACTGCGTAGATTTCTCTGGTGGACACAGTAGAATCATTAACTTAGCCTGCAATGGCGTCGAAAGTCATGTAACGCGAATGGCGTTTTAGTAGATCCTTAAACAAAATATACCCATATGAAGCTCAATAATGGAAAGTCAGTTGGATAAACTAGGCAGGCGGTGAAATACCAACACCTGGTATCTCAAAAGCGACGAGTAATGGACTTCGACAACAATCTATCGCCCGTCGAGCCGAAATCAAAGTGAGCTGTATTTACCTGAAGTACATGGTAATTTGACACGATTGAGTTTCTTGCCTTCACGCACGCAATGAAATGGGAAGAGGTTTTCGCCTCTAAGAGCAAATATGTTGTTTTTTTCAATAAATTTTTCGCTTGAAAAGGATTCTGTGGTATTTTCTGCCTTTGTGAATTATAATATCATGTTGTGTATTGAATTTTCGAGCTTAAGGTTGAAATGTGATATGGGAGAAGTTTTTTAGTATTGCTCTGTAAGCAGGAAGGGTTCATAGGCCTGTTGGAAGCGTGCTTGAGTTTCAACAAAATGAGCCCCAAAATCAGTGAAAAATTGTGACGCAGATGAATAATAAAGGAGGGGGACATTGGGGTGTATTAGAAACCGCAAAACCGAAGAGAAAATCATCCAAAACCGCAAAACCGCAAAAAAATTCGGCTAAAACCGAAAACCGCATACAAAACCGTCAGAAAACCGATATAATGGTGACAAGTGGGGCATACAGAGCAAACTACACTAACACTTTATTTAATCAAAGTATCTGTGGATGTCATGGACTTGTCTAAGGCCTTCATATCTTTTAGTATCTGCTGAAATCATAGGCTTTATTTCTGCCGCTCTCTCGAGCCCGGACTTTGTGGGCTCATTTTCCGTAAAGCAGCTGGCAATGGAGCCAAGTTAACTTAGGAGAATTTGCACACAACTCCTCTCTAGAATTGCAATTTTGCAATTGCAAAAAGCTATATCTTCGGAAACTTCAATCGAAAATCTCTAATTGAACATTTCTATTTGATAACTACTAAGACAGGACAGTTTGGAGATTCGAATGAAGTGTTTAATCTTGGTCTAAAACATGCGATTGCACTGAGGAAGCTAACCGGTACAATTTGTTCCTTGTTTTACATGGCAGCAGGAACTTGCTCAAAGGTTAAATGTGGTAATAAACAGATACTTACTTAAAACAGCAGTTCAATATTGAAGCTCACCGCCACACCCCCCCCCCCCGGGGGGGGGGGGGGGGGGGGGCACTCCCATATAAAAAGGAGAGGGATGCTCATCGGAAATTTTACATTAAACCCCTAAAGGAGACCAATCTGGGAAAGACCTAGGCTTTTTTTGACCCCTAAAAGAGACCATATTATAACACAGAGAAATTAAAAATACAGCGACTTTTAATGATGACAAAGAAATTATCATCGAATACTTTCACCTGCGAAAAGAAATATAAAAGTGTAAATATACACTTTTATATTTCTTCGCGCGCAACCCTAAAGGAGACCTTCACGGCTACATATGATTCCATTTTGCCCAAAACACCCTAAATGAGATTTACACCTCCAAGCGAGACGACGAGCATCCCCCCTCTTTTTATATGGGACCCCCCCCCCCCCCCCTCCCCGAGCACCGCCCTTCCATATCGCGACGTAGCACCAAAGAGAAAATTCGTCGATGTCCCTAATTCATCTTGCTGGCCTTGGGAATTGTTGTCATCTGCACTGACTGTGTTCGTCACTACTTTCATCAAATTCTTGCTGGCCTTCATCAGAGTCACTAGCTTCCTTACTCATTTCATGCTCGTTCAGATCTTCATGGGGTCCTTCATCTTCATCCTCTCCGCACCAACTCGGGCATCATTCGACACGCGTAAACCCCTACCGTAACATTTAGCTTGTCACGTGCATTCCTCTCAATAACTTTGGCGTTTCGCGGCTATAGTGTGTTTTCATGCGACGTCTCCGGGAATTGAGCTCTATTATCACTCAAACGTTTTATTTTGTTTCGGAGGAAAAACAAGTTTACTGATCACGTGAATCAAAACAGTTATCTTGTCCCCTATGGGACCCTAGTACAACCTCATTTCAACTACTGCAATATTGTTTGGGGAAACTGTGGAGTAACTTTGCAGGACAAACTGCGAAAACTACAAAACAGAGCAGCCAGTGTCTTGACCTACTCTAACTATGACGCTGATGTCAACAATTTATTTGAACTCTTGAGATGGAAATCCCTAGTCTCTCAAAGGCAAATTGAAAGAGCAACAATGGTATTTAAGTCCCTACAGGGACCAGCACCTGAGTATCTCTGCTCGAAATTTGTCCATCGCGATTCTGGTAATTGTTTGAGAGGCCACTGTGAATAAGGTAAATGTTCCGCAACCGCGCACAAACTACTACAGAAAGCAGCTTTAGCTACAGTGGCGCAGTTTTGTGGAACAGTTTGCTATTAGAACTAAGGAAAGCAGCGTCCCTCAGTCAATTCAAATGACTGATTAAAGAGGTTATCTAAGCCATTATTCTAAACACGGCATTCATGGAAAGCAGCTTTTATTGTATGATATTGAGTAAGATAGTTAATGTAGTTTACATAGTTTTATCTATAGTTGGTTTTAAATTTTTAATTGTGCATATGGTTTTTATATTGCTGATTAATTGTACCGTGGTTAAATAAAGATTAAATAAATAAATAAATAAATAAATAAATAAATAACACTCTATTCGAGATCAATTGCCGCTCAAATCTAAGAGAAACCGGAACCCAAATAGGAAAAAATAGGAAAACCTAAAAAGCACATCGGATAACAAAACCAAAACCGCTCATCTTTTCTACAAAAACCGAAAACCAAATGCGAAAAATCCGCAAACCCAATGACCACCAAAACCGAAAAACCGAAGTCTTTTGGCACAAAAACCGAAAACCCGATCTAAAAAATAGCCCAAACCGCAAAACCGAAAATCCCAATGTCCCCCTCATAAAGTAGCTGCTATTTCCAAAATGATGGAATTACCTGGTGATAAATAACGTCGTACGCGTCTTGGAGAGTAAATTTTGACTTTGCATAAACAAGAGTTGGGTAATTGTGATCTTTGTTTTGACTTCACTCATTTCATTGTCAAACTTTAAAACACTTGACAGAAAAAGAAACTTACAAAAACCCGGTATCTTGCCATCATTTGACACAAATGCTTCACTGTTTGGCGAGTAAACATGCCGCGGTAACTTAATCACGGCGCCCGCTGAATTCCGGCCATATCACTTTCGATTTTGCGATTTACTTGAACGTAGCAAAAATCTCCTAAAATGTTTGTCGCTGATCGTAACTTTTTATCTTCTATATTCACGGTACAAAATTAATGTTGTTTTCATGTCGTAAATATTTTATTCTCGATCGACCGTCCCGGAAACTTCCTTCTGCTCTTTCTAAAAACTGTGTATCAATAGTTATTTGCTTTTTCATCGATATTTGTTTTGCATAAAGCAAGCTAACAAAATCTGTACCTTGCTGAGGTCGCATTTGTTAGCGTTAATAGTATTGTCGGTCAGATGCTTCTGTTTTATGAGGGGTTTATTGTTTTGGTCTCCCATCCTGACACTAACCCCGCTGAACAGAGATTAACTGCAGTGAACTTTAGTATTACAAAGCTGTCAGATGCTCAGAGGGCACACTTGTGACGAAAAGAAGTTGTGAGGGAACTTGAAAATTATCAACATGTCAGCCCAGAAGCCAATGTTTCTCGCTTCTCTTTTATTTGTTATTCTTCAGAGACTGGAATGCTGCATTCCAATACCACACAATTCAGTGCCTGATTTTCTGTAACACGTACCACAGGCAACCCAGTGTATGCTTCACGGAAGCATCCCGTTTTAGTAAAAGACTAATTCGTCGTCAGGTCCTTTGCGACTTCATTTTGGCGCCCAAACGGTACAGCTACACAAATGGTTATTTACTTGAAGTATAAACAGGAAGTTTTACTGCACTAGCGCAAATCAGATAAGTTGAGTTGAAGTACTTTCGAATAAAAAAATTACAACTACTGTTGGGTATTTTGGAACTCTGATGCACATTTGCAAAAAATGTATTATATTGATTGTTTCGTTGGCACTTAGCGATAGCTATTTCTAATATGTAGTTGTGATAAAGTGTCACACCTGACTGTGGTGTATCTATTCTAGTCATAACCGTTCCCAAACAAAGAAACGGTGGCCATCCCGACCCAATCCTCCGGGAATTGAACTCTATTATTATGCAGACGTTTTTCTTTTGTTTTCATTGAACATAGCTGTTGAAACCAAAGATACCTTCGTGATAACGCCACCATTCCGAGTTTAAAAATAACTTTAAATTTTGTTTTCCTAAATCCTTGAAATTGATTGGCTAATAGCGTGCTCGAAACCGGACCAGCTTTTTAGGATACGGACCACGGTCCGAAATTTTCCTGCGCTAATTACGGCAAATTGAACGGTTGTTGCGATGATAGTTTTCAAACAAAGGTAACTATGAAATGATATATGAAATAAATCATATGTTGAACTGCGGATATGAAATAAAGTATGACCCTCGCAGTTATGAACGCAAGAGCATCGCAAAGGTATCGCAGGTATCGCAAGAGCACCGGTATGCAAGAGCATCGTACCGGTATCGCGAGGTCACGGGTTCACATCCCGTTGAAGTCCTGAATTTTTCAGGCTTCTCTACGCAATTGCTAAAAAAAAATTGCTTTCATAACTGCAAGGATCATAGCTTCACTTCAAAGGCAACTAGTCGCAAACAACTTCTGAAGATGACAAATAAGTAAGGAAAATATAAAGATAAAGTGACGAAATGGATTCAGACGAGAGTGTATACAATGAAAGTGAATTTTACTATCCATAGGAAGAACCTCCAACGAAACAACGGCTTTAAAATAAACGACACCTTGCGGACATTTACCGATCTTAGTCGGTCCGTATGGGAAAAAGCATGCCCTTTGTCTTGAGTAGGGCCCTCAGCGTTCAGCCTCGGGCCGTACTCAAGACCTAGGGCACGGCTATTTTCTATAAAGCTTCGGCCCTTCCTGAATAAATAAAATGTGTCTTTTGCAAGTGAAGACTCATTTAAAGTCTTCTCTGTTAAGGACTCAGGCCGCGCCTCGTTCACAGCTCTCCGGGACGTACCGTTATTCCACATGAGTTGTCCACTTCATGTTGCGGAAATGACTTTCTTTTTCCTTTTTAAATAAGCTAGTGAACGATAAAAGTACATCGTTAAATAACCATCGACAGTAGCCAAATTAAAGGCGTACAAAGTGCTTAGACCGATAAGCCTCATCCTGATACGATTCTTGCATTTCCATACCTTCTTTAAAATATGAATTTTTGGAGAACAGAGCAAAATCCAACTGAGACGATAACCTCTGATGACGTCATTTATTTCGACGATCCACCATGTTACAGCGATAACCTAATACAATCAACAGCAATAGCCTAATCCAATCAACTATTAATCATCATAACCAATTTAAAAGACACTTGAAAAACTTCCACATACTTGAAAGGGATTTCAACCCAGAACCGTGTGATTCCCCGTAAACAATGAATTGCTCTTTACATTGAGCTATCAAGCCATCTGAGAGAGACAACAACTCCAAGTTTGATCTATACTCATATTGTTGGCTTGGTTCATATTGTGACAAAACACTATCTTACATTGCTACAGCTATTAAAAAAGAAACTCCTGAATCGAGGAGAGCAGAACAATCTACCCTTAGCGCCTGTTTCATTTTTTACGAGTGGGAAAAGTATTGTATACTGAGGAATATTCATCAAAGCTGCTAAAACATTTTCTAAGTACTGTCAACAGTTAACTGAAATTTTGAACTTATTGGTCAACCTAAATTACTGTTAGGTCACCGCATATCATATCAATTATGCTTCGCAAAGTTAAAATCCAAGTTTTGCCGACTAATTTACATAACATTACATTTTGGTACTGCCGCGGCCAATCCTGCGCCCGCTGCAATGAGCGAACTCACTCCAGTCACCATCTGGAGCGCTTTATCAAAGAACCCTGGTTTTCTCGCTTCCTGCTGTTGGCTCATGTTTTGATGAATCTGTTGATTCAACCTGGCAATCTCCATCTGCCTTTCTTGATCTAACCTCTTCATTTCCTCGAGGCGTGAATTCAGTCCTTGGTTTTCTCTTATAAACTCTTTGCGGTCTTGTTCAGCTCTCTGCATGCTAGCCTTTATCATATTTTCCATTTGTTCTTGCTGAACCTTAGCATCTTCTGCCCTTTGCTCTTGGAGTCTTTTCCTTTCCTCTTCGAATTTGCTTTGTTGCTTTTCCATCTATTAGAAGACCACTTTATTAGCTCCTAAGGAGTGCTAGTTTTCATTCATGGTTATTCTACTTTGTGTCTTTGAACCAAGACCTAAATTCTTTCGTGGGCCAAACGTGACTGACGCAGAGTAAACTAATAAGAGAAGCCAATTTTTATACCGACGCAAAGCAGAAATATACATTCTGCCGGCTTTCTGCAGGAGCAAAGCGCGGGAAAACCAGGCCACTTCCGGGATAGAAACCATTGCCTTTGATTGGCTGAGAATTTAAGCCAATAACTAAGCAAAGTGTTGGATGCAATGAACCAAAGCATTTGCGAAATTTCTTTTGACAAAAAGATAAACGTTTTGATATCAAGTGCCCCATTAAAGACCACTAAACTAGACTGTCCCTTTTGAAAGAAGATCACTTCTGGGTCTTTTGAAAAGAAGGGCTTAGTGCATTTTTCGCGCCACCAATTGGCTCATTTTTCACGGGTAGTTTCAGTTCTATTAATCTATGATTTTTATGTTTAAAAACAAGTATTAAGTGGCCTTACATCCTTTTGACGTTCACGATTTTCTTGTTCAAGTCGAGCGTGTTGTTCCTGAAAATAAAAGCAGAATTTCTAAAAATAAAGTTTATAAATCAAGACATATCATCATCAATCGTGACTTGAGTATATTAGGAAGAAAAACTGATTGTTCCCGAAAAAAGTCGAAGCTACGACCATACGATTACTACTGAGCTCGGATGAGCTCGGAACCGCAGGACTACATGAGACTAGAGGGAGTGTCGTAATAACGCACCTTGCCCTCTTTCCAACTATTACTTTTTGGGGAGTGCCAGTTTTCGAAATCAAAATTGGAGTAGGGTGGGGAGGTAGAGAAGGGGATTTGTGTTCCCACAAATCTGAGGAGTGTTGTAAGTAATCTCGTGCGAGCGAAATGAAAGAGGCAGTACAGGGACAAGTGACCATTTTCTAGCCCAAAGTGAGGCATGGCGCGAAGCTTTTTTCAAGAAATTAGTTTTCACAATCCCATTTCCAATTATTGGTGCATTAATTTGCCACCTGCGTCATTTTGTAAAATCAAAGTGGATAAGAGGGATTTAGAACTTACTAGCTTAGTGCATTTTACTCATCAAATTGCGATAGCTATTCTTTCAATTTCTTTCTTACAAGAAAGCAGTCACCGATTAAATTAAAGAGAAAAATGACATTTTTTTTAAATCTCCCCCCTCAAACGGGTTTAGCATAGCTGCAGAGCATGCGCGATGCTATTGCTCTTACCTCAAGCTTCTTCATTTCTTGCTCTTGATAGGCTCGAGCTGCCATTTCCAAACTCTTTTTCTCGTCGAAGTCTTTCAGTTGCTGCAAAACTCCGAAATATTGCTTCATCTCTTCCATCAGTAGCTTTCATAAAAAATAAAAAAAAGGCCGTCAAGAAAAGGAGGCAAGGGTGGATTAGGAGCGCGCAACTGACACTTGTTTGTTTGTTTGTTATTTATTTGTTTAAGCAGGTTAAAGTTTTGTCAGCTATTCAGCTGATTTGGACCTGCTATACCCACCCACCCATACACACACAGAGGACAGTCACAACACCGGGAACTTCATCCCCTACTCTTCTCGAATAGTGTGTGGGTTCTTTAACGTCCCACGGGGCACTGATGAACATGGAAGTTATTTGTGAGACGGGACCTCCAGCTTATCGTCCTTATCCGAGAAGACTTGCAAAGTCTAACCATTTGCGGATGTAATTTCAAAGGCAGCACTTTCTCCTCAGTTATTTAAAGACCCTGAGTGTTGGTCCGGCCGGAGTCGAACTCACGACCTCCCGCATGGCAGCCCGGTGCTCACCAACTGAGCCACCGGTGCGCGGTTTTCAATTGAGTGTCCAAAGTAATTGGCGAATTGCTTGGTTTTGTAATTACTTCACTCAGTGATTGGTTGAAAGTTCTCGCGCCATTTTGTCAAACAATCAGGAGTGAAACCAAAACCAATCGTGGCTCGTGCGTGCACATTTTCCCCGCGCTTTGTGTAGGCTACGTGTAATTACTTCGAGTTTTGATATGATTGGTTTATTGAATTGTCTCCGTCCTTTTTGATTGGCCCAAGTAATTATCAGGGGGTAATCAGGGGCAGCGATGTTGCGCATGGCATTTGATCGGTTTTGCTACCTCTCGGCAGCATTCCACTTACTCATGATAATTACTAGTTTTTATTCATGATTGAGTATAGCTAATTGTATGTGACACATTCTGCATTAAATAATGAATTTCAACGGGTTCAAATGGGTCCACGATCAGCACAAGAAAAAAATCTTTTACCGGATTGAAATTCATAGAAAACCTCAGCACAGACGTCTTTGGCTCCTTTGGCACGGGATTTGAAGTCTTGCTCGATCCTTTTGTATCCCTGTTGGATATCATCAAATGACATCTTGGCACCTTCCTTTCGCGAGCCGAGCAAGGACTGGATCCAAGTGTTCCTTTTTAAACTTCTTAAGAGAGTCGCAGGCTGCACGGGTTAATTTTCCATTTTCAAGCTGCCACCCTCCTAATTTTTCAACAAAAGATCCCTAAGTAGAATTAAAAAAAAAAAAAGATGTTGCAACAGCGCAGGACAGGAGCCCTACACCAGAGCCTTCTTCTCCTCCCTAAGTCCCTTTTACCTTTTGGATCAGGAGTTTTTGACCTAGTTATTTTTGGAAATACTTTTCCCGGGAAACAGCGTTTGCTTGGTTACGGTTAGTGAATCAGTGCTGTAGAATACGCATTTACAATTTTGCATAAATTAACTCTGGCTGAAACATGGCGGACAGACCGGAATCACGAAATCGGAAAGCTCAAATTCAGAGGTAGAAAGTAGTGAAGGAGGTACCGATAAATTGTATTTAGGTGACGACTGTGAGGGTAATGAAGAATGAGAGCTAGCCAGTTAGAAAATAGCGAAGAAAGTTATTGGCACAAAGAAGCGACTACTTCGAAGGATTCCCGTCCGAAGAAACGACGTGCCGGTACGGCTAAAGAAGACTGGAAAGTGAAGCAAAACAACAGCCTCAAGCTCTGTGAAGAAGATGAAAGGTGAAATTAGCATCATGTATTTTGTCATGAAACAAGCCCGGCACTAGAAATGAGGGATCCATCTGCTTGTTACCTCTGTCGGAATTTGAGTTTTTCTACGCGTCTGTCCGCCATGTTTCAGTCACAGCTAATTTATGCGAAATTGTAAATGCGTAATCTACAGCACTGATTAGCTTAAGGTGGCTCAAAACAGTTTCCAACACATTCCATGACTTTGATGTGTCATTATAGCCACTCTTCAACAGTTGATGCTACAATCATGGTATCAAAAAACTGCCCGATCACTGGTGAACATGTTGGTATTATTTTTGTGACACAATAGGTTACCATAGCAATACTAGGACCTGCCAAAAATATACAACCCTTGATTTCACGCTTGTAAGCGCTAATATTTCCAAAGAACGGCATGGTGAAATTTTT
Organism: Montipora capricornis; assembly: GCF_036669925.1. Classification (NCBI taxonomy): domain Eukaryota; kingdom Metazoa; phylum Cnidaria; class Anthozoa; order Scleractinia; family Acroporidae; genus Montipora; species Montipora capricornis. Next base: position 9,337,034 of record NC_090892.1, read on the forward strand.
TCTAATAACAGAGTTTTTGATTAGCAGGATAAGATGTAACGTTTGGCAAAGTATTAAAAAAAAATTCTGTACATGGGGTTCGAAAGCCACCTAAAATTTTTTCGAAAAATTAAGACCCAAGTGTAGCCATCCTGGCGCGCAGGCGGCTAACACACGACAAAAATCGCCATCACGGGCGCCGACGACGAAAATCGCTCGTGTAGCCGCGGCTTAAGGTAACAAGCTGGAAACGCTGTTTCCCGGAAAAGTGTTTCTAAAAATAACTAGGTGTGTTCAATAAAACGCCCGATTAAGAGTTCATTGGGGAGCCGACCTTCTAGCGATGTGACTGCTGCACAGGATCAAAAGAAAACTTAATTTGTGACCCCTTGATGGGAAAACGTACACTACCTAACAATCATCCGTTAAACGTTGAAGAAAACTAACGGATAGTTAACGGATTGCTAACGGCTTTTGAAGTCCTTCTAACGCTTTGTATCTAATCCTTTCTAACCGCTTGATAGCGCTGGGGACCAAAGATTTATCAAATCATAGTTAGGAGATCTTGCTCAACGTATTTAGGACAATTAATGTCGCAGCAAGTTCCTGAGATCATTCTGTTTACTGAAATCGTTAATTTCATACCTACCTTATCAACCAGTAACAATTTTTACCAATCATTGGGACTGTTCTTATGGCTTCATGGCTTCAATACGGAGTGCCACAATTGTGTTAAATTGCCCAATTTCGATGTAATTAAAATTCAGTCCTATACATAAAGGCATCACCTTGGGCTCTGGAGAATAAATACAAGGATTTGTATCAGGTTTTATTCCCCAGAAGCTCGAGATGATTCCTTTTGATTAGTAGACTGTATTTTCATATATCGAAGTTGGGCTATTGGCTTTTTATTTCTGTTTTCTGATATTTGTTTCTTTTTTAAAGTAAAATGGCTAGTGATGCACATGCCTTTGGTTTTTTCGTATCAGGAATTTGTGTCAGGGGGCGAAGACTGTAAAATTGAATTTGTCTTACGGCCATTTTAGAGAAAACGTCACTCTAAAACTATAAACGTCCGCACTTTCGTAAGTCCTTTCGCGAATATATTCCAGTCCGTTCACTGTCGAACACCCAATGTGGACGACCAGTCTATCCAAAAAATAAACAACGGTATGAGCAACGGGATTTCATGAGCCGTAACACCATATAATGAGAATGAAATATCCAAAATGGTGATGGACGCGTGGTCGGCAAAACATTACAATTTCGGTGATTTCACGTCGTTGTTGTGAAGAGTACCGGCAAAAATATGTGCTAAAATTATTTCTCCTCTTTTAACCAAAGATAATTTTGTTTTGTTGACACGGACCAGTCGTAGGTCTTGAGGAACATTTATAATATAAGAGGGCCAAATTACTGAAATCTGAGTTGGGTCAATCGAGGAGGGCGTTTTTACCTAGATAAGGGGGCCGTAATGCTGAAATGATAGAGCTAGCAGCACTTTCGCAATTGGTTAGAGAGACTACGAGGACAAATGACAACAATTACACGGGGAATTGGGGCAACCAAATCGCCAGAGACAGGTAACAACAATGCTAGCAATGTACAATTGCTGTTGGAACGGAACAAAAGAAGCTAAGTATAGTTCTATTACTGCAATGTTCCAGAAAATCTCAAACCTTTCGGTGGCCGGGGAACGAATGTTAGGAAAGCTCACACCATTCACATAAGTTAAGACATGTTTTGTTCTTTTTTTAATCCTTACCGTAAGTTTTTTTCGGTACTTTTCTGTTGTGGTAGCGGAAATTCCGAAGGTTTCCTTTTCCAAAAGCAGCTACTCCTTCTGAAGAGCCAATTCATGCTTGCACACGGCCATGACAGTCAACTATCGCATGGCAATTTACCTGACAAAGTTCCGCGTTCATTCGTGGCATCATAAAGCTTCAGTCGATGCTTTACACGCTGGTCCGAACACTTTTGTCATCACCAACCGTTTACCAAGCGGTCTGGACATTGGGAATTACTCCAGGAGTAATTAATAGCCGTCAACATACAGTTGGCACCCATGGCAGCAAGGCCTGATTTTAAAGTATAATGGACACATGCGGTTACCAGGAGTTTTATATACTTTGACCTATGAGTCCATCACCGAGAGCCTAACATTTCTCAATACTAGTCTATTGTGACGGCATTTTCATAGATCCAAGCTATTTTTAAAAGAGTATTCAAACAGAAATTTTGTGGCGTTTCACGAGTGACCATTCTCAATCCCATGGGTAATGATTTCTCATGACAGATTTTTGATATAACTTGGAAAGGGTCTCGGTTTCGCTGCAAAATCCAATCTAAAAATATCACCCTGTCTAATAAAAAAAGCCGCTCCACAAAAATACATTAAAGTTGTGCGTTCCTAGTCATAAGACCCACCGCTTTGACGGGTTTGCGTGCACATCCATCAGGAACAAAAGCCATTGTAGTTGTCGCGTGTACAAGTACAATCCTAGCCGCTAAACTAGTTTGGTCATGAGAAACTCGGACAACCGCATGACTTTTGGAGGGCATATAGGTATTTGTGGCACTGAGGGCATCATTTGGCGCGCCCGAGCACGTAGCGAGGGTTTAATAGATGCTACGATGGACAAAAATAAACTATAAACCAGACAAAACTATATGCCCGACAACAGTTCTGAGATTATCATTATTTTAAGTGAAGCTATGATCCTCGCAGTTGTGAATGCAATCAAATTCCCCACCCTCGCGACAACACAATTGTCCAAAAGCCCCTACCTGGAGCGACTAAAGGTGGCCAAAATAATACCCTTTAGACCTTGCTTCACACAGTAAGAGTGCAATATATGTACCCCTCACCTTTCGTTTAGCCATCTCTCACAAACGGGGGAAGTTCATTCGAACGCCTTCTGGGTATTTTCCAAGATGACTGAGTCATTTCAAGCAATCTCGTGCCCAGGGCTTTTCCCTCACTACTTGAGAGGGAAAGGCCCTGGGAACAAGGTTGATTTGATGCTTAAATTCCTACTAAGCCGGCAGTGAAGGGAAGCAATGTTTATCACAACTTTCGAGAATGATCTAAGAAAATTTCGAGGCGATGGGAGCTTTTGAAGCGCATCTATGGCTGTGTTCCCTCGCAAGGAACTAGGCTTCCGGATTTAGCGTCACACTGTTCCGGATTCATAGCGGATTAAAAGATCCACCCTGGAGAGCGTATTCAAAAAAGTTCCGGATTCGCCCTGGGGCGAAATCGCCAGATAGGTGTGAACAGGGCTTAAGAGACAATTGCTCAAATTGACCAGTTTAAGTGAGAGGATCACGTCACTCTTTCGACTTTTGACTTTGCGAGACACGTTTCGACATTCCTATCTAACCGTCAGTTGTAAATGCCGGTGTAATCTACAAGTTTCTTTTTCTGGTTGTAATGCCAGTTACATTGGCATTCTCAACTCGCGTTCACGAGCCTCCAGAATCCAACTTTAAAGGTGGCTGGAACCAGTTTCACCACTTTCTTATTATAAGGGTTATAACTACTAAACTGTATCACGTAACAGCAACGTTATGGTTACCACATGAAACACCAATTATTGCTTAACAAAATGCGTCCACTTCTGTGACGTAATAGGTTACTATGGTAACACGAAATCTCTCCAAAACACCCTATATTTCGTCATATCTCAAAACAGCATTCTGTAAGCCCCATTTTTAAAGGTAGACTAGTAATTAGCAATCTGAGATGGAACTATCAGCAAAGTTTTGCAAAACTCTTGGAAACCAATTCAAAGCTACATTAAATATTTGTAAAATTTATGGTGTGCTCAATCTTCGATCACCGCCTTTGACATGGACAGGGCTACAGAAATTGCCGCTGAAATTACCCACAACTCAGGTGTCTCTTTAGTTTTTCATGAACAAAACTTTGCCGATCTAAGGCTCGTGTTCTGTGCGAATGTTTCTCATGTTTATTCCTAAGATTTGAGATCACTTTTAAGGAAAAATAGCCGGCGAGTTCACGTGCAATAGCAGGCGAATTTCGCCGGCCGCCGGCTCTTATTGAAAAACCTGGCCCTGTGCATAAAATGGGAGAAACTTACGTAACCTAAATCAACTACTAATCATCTAAATTTATCCCACGCCATACAACGCCAGTCGGATCACGCCGTGGATGTTCTATTTATCTTTGTTTTCTTTGTCTGCGCCGTTACAATAATAATAGCCCGGAGAAGAGGGAATAGGGAGAGGGGGAACTCGCATATGAAAGGGGTGGGGAAAGGAGGAGAAATCGGATTTCCCATAATGCCTCGCTTCCAACTATAGTATCAGCTCGATGTTGACACGTGATCTGTCATTTGCGATGGAGCTTCTCGGAGTGAACGCTGATGTGCTATCTCCGTCGCCATTGCTTTACGTCAATTGCTTAGACTTAGACAGTCGGAGTTATGTTAAATCTGCAAACTTAGCCTGTTGCCGATTTCCAACGGTCCTGGGACACGTTAGTTTTCCAAAAGACTTACGAGAGCGGCGTCTTTCCTTGTTTGTGCGAACAGAAACGTTGAGCGATCTTGAAGCGAAGGCTTCTTCCATGCATTTGCTGTTTGCTTCAATAGCGACTAAAAGGGAAGCATTTCTGTTACCACTTGATGTCCTTACACGAAGAGAACCGAACAGTATCTTTCTTAAAGTACTGTTCATTTCGACAGGGCAAACGCGTGTTCGTTCAAAAGCAGTTACTTGAAAAGAATCGTGCAGTTGTTTACATTTTTGGCGCCAATTTTAGGTCAATTTCAACGATCACAAATTCCTTGAAAACATGGGGACTTAAGGGGACATTGAATAAAATTCGAAGAAGATACTATTCGAGCAACAGCAGGTAAGAATTTACGCTAATGTACCCAGGATTGAACTCGCTATGGCCCAATTTGTGTCAAGCGTTAGAAAACCGCGAACGAACAAAGCGAGTCGGTCATGCATACCACACCAAACAATTGTATGTTTTTCTTCATTCTTAGGCAAATTAGCTGCGATATTGTAATGCAAGCTTGAACTTAAATGTCTAAACAATACATAAAACGATTTAACTTACCTTCTCTGTTCCTGAATAAGGAAAATAGCCACTTGAAATACAGTCGATTTCGGACCGCGTGCTCGCCTTCACACCGATATTTGACACCTTCAAATCGATATTTTTTCGCAATGGCTCGTGGGAAACCCGATTTCTCCTCCTTTGGGTGGGGGATGCTCGTTGTTTCGCTTAGGGGTGTAAAAGTTCGGATTTTGGTCTCACTTAGGATGTGCTGGGGAAAACGCTATCATATGTTGCCGTGAAGGTCTCTTTTTGGGTTTCACGCGAAGAATTTGTTTTAAATATGGTCTCTTTCAGTGGTCAAAGTCCCCTCGTCCCTTCCTCTCCGGGAATAATAGCAACAATGTAATCGCTGTAACTTGAAACTCTATTGTCTTACCTGTAATATATTAGAAAATTCAAATTGCAACGAACCTTTACAACTGAAGTCGAAACATACCTTGTATACTCAGAAAGTGTTGTCTTTTTTTTTTTTTTTTTTTTTTTTTTTTTTTTTTTTTTTTTGCATCAAAACTTGTCTCCTTTTTACTTACCGGAAGTTTGGGTCTTCTACAGGTACTGGAAAGCATTGTTTTTTTGGTCACTTGGGATAAGTCTTTATTCGGAGTTGTTTTGTTTTCTGTCTTTTGATTCTTTTGTTTTACGTAATCTCTGCTCCGGTACTTGCAGAAGCTGCCGGATTTTCTGGTAAAAAAAATTGAAAGCTGCCCCCCCGATCCCCTTGGCCATTGAGAGAACAGACATTTTCTGACAACTAGAACAAGGAACGTTATCACTTTTGGGTCAATATGGATTTCCATCAGACTTGAAACCAGAGCATAAAAACTCTTAAAACCTTGTGGATAAGTTGCATTTCGTAAAAATCTTTGCTTTTTGAAATCACATTAAATAACTCAGCTTCACATATCTTACAGAATACAATATACTGTACCTACAATGACTAAAAACAAGTATTTTGAGAGCAAACCTTCAAAAGTGGACAAGCTCTTGCTCTTTGCAAAGACAAGGTCAATTCCATATCATACATGTCCTCTGAGTTAGAATCTTTGACAATGTAATCTCTTGCGTCTGTCAGAAAATAAGTAAACAAAAAATTATTACACTTATCGCATTTTTGCTACGAGATTCACAAAATAACTCAACTAAGCCCTCCTTCTAGTTGTTATCAATCTTGGTGCTTCTTCTTGGAATACCTTTTGAATTATTTTTCACAAAAAAAGCGAGCTGCTTGAGAAAACAATCGGAGAAAGTTATTGCCACGTTAATACAATATCATAAGTCACCAGGAATTAAGACTGTTGTTCTTTTAGCTTGAACTCGCGTCCAAAGCATAATACACTATTTTAGTAATGCACTGGTAAAGTTCACAAAACACGCGCAACTTAATTGTAACTTCATTTAAGGCGGGAGTGTTGCATGACACCTCACAAATTCTTAACCCACAAAGTGTCCCCCAAATTCTGCTCCTCAGCCACGGGTCAAACAAGGGCGAATTTTGTTGGCTTCACGCAACTTATTTGTGACGTTGCGATAAGGCAACATAAAGATATGTTTCGTGGTACTGAAATTTGTCTGCTAAATAATGAATTTTGAGGTTAGCACCTAAACAGCATTAGATACAACCGTGGGAGATTATTACCTAAAAAGCTCTTTGACTGCTGACTTTTGTCTATCCACTCTGGTGTCACTACATAGTGGGCAATTGAGATGGCACACAGGAACTTCACTGTACGGATTATCTGAAAACAAGGATTATTAATTTCTTTTTCAAGTCTCAAAAGATTCAAAGATCAGGGGCATGAAATTTTTAAAAATTATAACGATATCATTGTGAGGATTTGTGACTGGTTCATCATCTCACCACTAGAATGTTCAAAATTATGGTATTAAAAAATCAAACAATGTAGTTGACAGAGATCGTTGTAGTAACAGGCTTAAATCTTTCAGACAGTAAACGGCTATGATTGCCTACTTTACCGAGCTGTATGCTACAAGTTAATTTTCTGTTTTTGTTGCTTGATTCAGTTCAGTTTACTTACACTCCATGATATTATTGTACTGATTTGAACAGTCATTATTCAACCATAACATAATTACTGTGAAATGAAAGATTAAAATGCTGGCTACAGCGAGCTTTCAAGCTGACCACCAGATACATGGATACAATCAATCAATCAATCAATGAATCGGTGCTTTGTTCATCCATATATTTGTTCTTTCAGCCATTAAAATAAAGAATTAATTAACTTGTGATCAAGTGACCAATAAACTTCCTTATTTCAACAAAACAATGCTTCCATCAATCAGCATTGATCATGCATGATACATGTACATCTATCAGTTGACGGGTTTCATTATGACGAAATGAATAAAACAAAAGTATCAATATCAGCTGTGGCTTCAGAGGCTGATTTAGGAATGGTAGAAGCTGCCAAATCAGGTACAGGTTTGGGTGCTTGCTGGGTTAAGTTTGTTATATCGCACCTCTCTGCCTGACACCACAATTAAATTACAAAGTGTATTTAAACTGTACAGTATAAAGGTACTGCTTTTTTTACCTTTCTTGTAACAAGGTGGGTACATTGTTTGACAGATGCTACAACCGTCCCTCCAAGTTCAATAACTATCTGAAAAGAATCATTGATAAAAGCGGTCAGTATTGGATGACAGCTTGCAAAGTTTGTGCGCCTTTACAGAGGAAAATAGAGTAAAAAAAAAAAACACATGAAAAACTTGCAAACCTCAGTTAGCCTTGATACTTCGGATGGAGTTATTCCAGTAAAGAGAACTTTGGGACCTTCTGCTTTTGAAGCATCAACAGAACTTGTGGTTCTTCAATGGTGTACAAAGAGATATGATTAATTTTGTTAGTGGCAATGACTTCCTACTAAAATTCTATAAAATCCCCATGAACCAAAAAGGATAAAATGGCCATAATTACTCTCTTCATGCCACTATTTAATTCAAAGTCCCTGAGTGTTGGTCCAGCCTGAGTTTTTTAATGCCGTGACCTCTGCAAAGTGGTCTCATGCTCAACCAACTAAGGCAAACAGCCAGTTCCCATACGTTAACAAAAAAGTAATGACACTGATGATGATGATGATGATAACAGTTGCCGAAATTGGGAATCCTAGACAGGAAAAGAATGATACAAAAGTCTTTTTTCCTTGGGTCAGCACATATCCAAAGAAAGGTGTTGGAAGTCTGAGGCCTTAGTTTGACACTTGACTGGTAAAGTGTTTACCGGGAATTAAACTGTGTGAAATCATCATCATCATCATACTACTACTACTACTACTACTACTACTACTACTACTAATACTACTACTACCACCACCACCACCACCACCACCACCACCACCACTACAAATACAACAAATACTACTACTAATAAAAATAATAATAAAATAA
>NC_090892.1:9350515-9379872 GCF_036669925.1 Montipora capricornis
ATATCAATCTTTAGTTAAAAAATATAATGCACTGTACCTTTTACAAATGATGTGAGTGTTGGAACGTGTAAGATAACCAGTGTATCTTGCCCCTATGATGAATATCATGTTTTTAAGTAAAGTGCGCTCTTTGCCGGCATATCCTGTCACTGTAATGACCTTTCAACAAAAAAGACAATAAAACCAATAAATATAAAGCAGTTAAATGTAATTTAACAGAGTTAAAAATGAGAGTGCTTGTAGGTCTGTATGTCCAGTTGGTCAGTGGCTTTGTTAACTCAGGGCATGCACCATAATAATTTATCATAAACCTGCCCTTGTGACTTGCAGGGTGTATGTTATAACCATAGTGTAATGTGGTCGTGCGGCTGGAAAAGCGAGTTTGTGGAGCAATTTTACGAGTTGTTTCCTCTTTCCTCCACCTTTTTCCATAGTGTAACGGGTGCCTGTCCCCAAGCTGCATATGGGGGATCATACCTGCATTGCCAGGATTTCCCAGCCATGGGAGTTGTCTCCACCTTGAAGCTGGCTGCCAATAGTGGAAGCTCCTGAATGTCTCAGGCATTCAACCTCCACTTAGTGATGGATTGTTAAAAAATTAATGGTGATCGTCTCATGATGTACCCGTGGAGACTTTTTAATGATCATTTCAAGTTTCCACGAGTAAGCTTGTCAATTAAATAATTACCTTAACAACTTCATGAATGTAATCCTTTGCCTTGTATACATGTACATTTAGGCCACAGCAAGTTCTTCTTAATAATGAACACTTAACATATGTCCCCAAATAAAATGGTTTAAAGTTTACACTAGTACTAGTACTCTCTGATGTTGTTGTGTATACATTTTCTGTTGTTGTACATGTACATATATTTTCTGTTAATTTTTTTTTGTAAACCCCTTAAACATCCAGTCTAAAATTATGTAGCCTGCCTAGAATAGCTATGCTAATTGCGGGCTACTGTATTCTCTGTATTGGCTTTTAAAATAAAGTGTGTGTTGTTGTTGTTGTTGTTGTTGGTAAAGGTAATTTCAAAAACCCAAGAAACCCAAGGCCCAAGTTTTTGTATCACTCACCATACTTCGACATTGACTGACTTTATCCTTAAACGGAACAGGAAAGTGAAGGGCATTGGATGGAGCAAACATTGTCTTTGCTAATAACACATCATTTAACCAATGTGCTGTTACAATTTTCTTGCCATCAGAAAGTGCCTGGAAGACATAATCATTTAAACGTATACAAAATTTTAATTGACTTGGACTTAACAATCACACTTATGTCTAGAAATGCAAATCATGAGACACAAGCCCAATTTTAAAGTGCCCCTTTTAAGTTTAAGCATTAAAATTTCCTACCTATAGTATTAATTTTCTTACAACAAGGTTAGGGTTAAGGTTAGCGTTGGAGTGACTTTTGTATGACCTTGAAAAAGTGCTCGCAATTTTTTTCACGGATCAATGTTTGGCAAGATTAAAACAAAGCTTCTCCTTATTCCTGCCAAGGAAACTCCTAATATGGGCAGCAAACAGTTCAATTGCCCAATCACATTACTGCATTTCAAACAACGTCAAAGAAAGTTCCATGGAGAGATGACATTGTTTGCATCTGTATTTGCAAAGCCAATTCAATGTTTTGCATTTTTTGTTTACGTTCTTATGTTGTTTTTACATATGTTTTTCAAGGTCATAGGAAAGTCGCTCGCATCTTATTACTTGCACTGAAATATTTTTGTCACATAATAATGTAAAGTACCTGATGTGATCAGTATAATAATAATTACATGAATCATTGTTATCAAATGCACGGAAGAACAAAAATCACAATGACTATGGTGCCCTTTAAAGTGAACGTACATGACTATATTTTACCTTTGCTTCTCTAGATTTTACTTTTAATAGGTCTATAATTTATGGTACAAGAGAGTAACAAAGCTGGCATTCATTTGTCCCATGGCTGAGCTAGTGCGAGCTACTGAAACTATACAATGCAAAGTAGTTTATGACATCTTACATGTACATACCTTAACTTAAAAAGTAAAATCTAGAGAAACAAACTAAGGTAAATACTTATTATTATTTTATTAAATTCTCAACCTTCAGGTTAATGCATTTCTCATGCTCTGATTGGTTTACTCAATCTCGGTTATCAGCTCATACATGTATACCTTAGTTTGACCTTATATGGCAATAATTATTGATTGTGCTAAATGTTGCTAAGTTAAAAATTTTTTCGCCGAAAGCAAAATCTCTCTCTGAATAAAGCAAAAATAATCATATTTGTGGAAAGTTTGGATCAATGCTGACGTTGACAAGTATGCAAAAAGGTAAGAAATTTTTTTTTGATGAGCCTGCGTCTGTCTGACCGCTAGGTATTACACAACATCCCATCTTCTTCTTCGCTTTTTCCTTTGTTCAGAAATGAAACTCTAATTTTTATTCTCCACTGGAATTAAATAGCAATAATTATCACCTGTACTCTTTTGGACTTAAAGAATGATTGCATGATTTTGTTTGTTTGTTTTGCTCTAAACTGCAAGCGAACAAGTGTTTTTTTCTCTGGTTGCTTTTTCGATATGCCTCGACAGTGACAAGAAAAGTTTGCCCTTATGTTGTAAACATGTAATGGCAATGAGTTCTTGTAAAATTAAGGAGAAATGTCACTAGCTTGTTGGTTATCTTGTTTGAAGTTTGTTCTTTCTTGGTTGCCATATTTTGCTGATTCTTGTTCCAAGCCAAGCCAATTAAGCTGGTGTGTTTCAATGAGAAAAAGTCAAAATGTGAATAATCTCATTCTCAGAGACAAAGTGGAATAAAGTTTTTTGACCTTGAACTGACGAAGTTTCCTAACGACCTGCCACATCACGATCAAGCTAGATTGTCTGTGATTTTTAATTTTAGCGCGATTCTTATTCCCTGGCTTTTGACTGTCGACTCTGAAATGGCTTTTTTCCCTTTCCATTTGCTTGCTGAAGATTTGTTTGTTTTCTTTTAAAACTCGTGCGACTCGGGCGACTCGTGTCGACCCCCACACAAGTATTCAAGGTGAATCACCACTGGAAGTGTACACTGCAATGTTCTTCGATGGATCAAGACTTCATGAAACAACTCGTGTAAAGAGCTCCATGTAGTGCAAAACCAAACCAAAGAAATTTACGTGACTGTTTTATTTCTATTTTGTGTTGTGTTACATGTACATCTAGTACAATGTAAAGCATACAGCTTGATTATTGCACATTTTTTATTATGGAACATTTATTTAATTTTATTTCCAAATACGCAAAGTCCTGTGTGATATATAACTGCTGCACTTCAGTATCCTACACTGTAAGTGGATGAGCCACACTACACACTATCATAATAAAGTTTTTTTCCAGTAACGAATACAATTTCTAAGGATTTGCTAAAGTCCTTATGACGCAAATAATTGCTACATTCAATGTAAAAATTACATTTCCCTCCTAATGTTTTTACCTGCTGATACATGCTTCCATGCTGGTTCAAGCACAATAAATGCGTACAGCGTTTTCCATAAAATGGGCTGACACTACCACCATGGAGCTCTATCACCTAAATGCAAAAAAACCAGCATCACTAAACAAATTGACGTCAGTTTTTTGTGCGTCTGTCCTCTTATTAATAATAAACTGCGTCATAACAAGTCATTGTCAAAGTGGCAGCCACGATGTTCATTTTTGAAACGCGAAAGAGTATACACGTAGGAGTGAGATACTGTGGTCACAGGAAATATATCACCTGGAGCTCTATGATCACCTACATGCAAAAAACACAGCATCACTAATAAACCTTGTCAGTTTGATGTGTTAATATATTTTTAAAGTCCTCCAAAGGCAAGAATTACCAGTCCCCAACCCCAACGCTCATTTCTGAAACGTGAAAAAGGAGCACTGTGGTCATAGCTTTCTCTGTACATGATGATGATCTAATGACGATGGTTCTTGTGATGTCAAACTAATAACATCATTGACAAAATAACAGTCATTCTTCTTACCTCCATCCATGTATGCAGTATGTCATGATCCATGCAATCTTGATAGTCAGATATCATAAAAACACAACCCGTCAAGCAATTTGATCCTGGACCAGAATGAATCAATACATGAGGTCATTGAGTAGTTGAGAATTAATGTTCATCAGTCTGAGAGTTCCCATCCTAATCTCTAATGACATCCCAATGACATATGACATTATCTATACCATGATGTCCGCTTACATGTATCTACATGCATGTATGTCCAGATTGATGCAAGCCAGTTTTGATGAAATTATCTAACATGGAGTGTTCCACTGAGTCTAAGAATTTTGCTACTTTAATATTTCCAACAAGAAGTGTTACGATTAGCATTACACAGTACAATAATAATACAATACATGTACAACGCATACTTATTAACCACTCCCCATATACAGGCTTTTCAGAGACAATTTTAATGAAACACGTACAATCAATGAAATGACAGACCAGAACAACAAATTTTATTTACAACTGCTAAGAATCCCAACTGGCTGGAGGCAAACCAGTTGGCTATTTACAAGTGCAGCTGAAAAGTTGAACAAGGGACCACCAACGACAAATTCAACCAGTGGTCAGAATGTGTCTTCAACCTGGGATCCCCCAATCTCAAGGCAAGCGTCCTACACACAGGGCCACACTGCCTCCTCGGCACCTGCCTCCATTATATTTAAGTTTAGGGAAATGCATGCACAAAAAATTAATGTCAATCTCTCCTTGAGGATCAGCAAAAAAGGTGCTACAAGAGAAGAACTGAATCCTCATGTACATTGTACGGCACAGCTGTAGCACCCCACAAAAGATCATACTTGGCCCAAACTCAAAGAAACACTAATTTTGTTCTTCATAGATGGCACATTTTTTATGGAAGACCATAGTGCAAGAAAGGCCTTAGTTAGCTCTGCGTATATACATGTAGCGTACATGTCTTTACAGTACAGCTGTATCTTCAAACAAGATACCCTCATGAATCATGAACATGTCTACTGTACTACAAAGACCAAAATAAAGATAATGGAATTCTTATACAGCAAGCTGATTCTAAACATTAGCTGAAATTGTGGGGCGCATGATATACAGTGTGTACATTACATTCGTTTTATACTTTCATGTCTCGAGATCATTTTTAACAGAGGGCCACAGCATCACCAGAATTGTCACAGTCACACGCTAACTTCTTAAAATAAGTTATTGTTATAAATTACAATAAAGAACTAAAGTCAGCTACGCATCTGACCTCTAATAGATCATAGGTAACAACAACCAATCACTATTATGTAAAGTACTTTATATAATTATAAATTTAAAACAGTTTGTTACAAGAAAATAATAGAGGGGTTCACGGCCTCAGAGAGTAAATTAAAATTTCCAGTTGGTTTTTGAGTCCTGCAACAAGGAAAAATCTTCAACACTAGATTTATTTGCCAACCTTTGTTATCTGTTGCTTCTTCTTGGTCATTTTCCTTGGAGACAGCCTTTTTTTCTTTGTCATTTGCATGGACTTCGTTATTATTTTCACCAATTTTGACCCCCACAGGGGTCCCATCAGCAACATTCTCTTTATCCTCCAGGGATTTCCTTCTCTCCTTAAATGTGTGTTCAGCAATCTTGGTCGAACTATTTTCAGATACAGCCAAAGTAGAGATACTTGTTGAGACTTTGCTCTCTACTGTGACAGGAGCTAATGGCGAGACAGGACTCAAGAGCGTGGATGGCAGTGTGATCAACATTTTTGAAGATGCTGCAACTGGTGTTGATGTTTCTTGCGCAATACTAGCTGACAGGGGAGTGGTTGTTGTTCTATCGTTGTCGTCAGGTGTCAAAAGAGAGCTTGTTGTCTCTGTTTGTGTTTTTGTTTCTGCTATGTAAGGTGCATACTTGGCTTCATCCTGGATTTTATTTTCCTTTATACTATCAATGATCCAACTTGGAGTCACAATCTTGATGATGTCAGGATGCTCCAGAGCACAATCATATTTAGCCTACATTTAACAGATACAACAAAATTAGCAACTATAAAAGATATACGCAGGATAAATTTTCCAATGAACCTAAACTTGCACCATATTGTTTATTGTTGCAGATGAAAATTTGTGTTGTAAAATTCTTGGCCTAGCAAATCAATGAAGAGATTCATATGATCATGAGTAATGACTTAAGCATACTGGAGAAAATGCAAGTGCTCGGGACTAGCCTGTTCGCAGGCGGTAGATATTGTTGTATGTTCCCGTGAAAGGAAATATATCAGACGCCATATTGGAAGTATGTAAGATTGGTCTGGGCTGGGTGACGAAGCGACAGAGTGGGGGTGGGGTGTGGCTCCCAGTTATTCTGACTTCCACCCACTTCCACCTAATGTTTAGGTAACAGGTACCACTGCTGTGCTGAAAGATGGCATTCTTGCAATAATATTGAAGTAGGGAAGGTAAATTCTTAACTCTTGGCTTGGTTTTTTCATAAGAAATGACCAGTAATGACTTGAATATGGAAAGCTCATACAGTATATGGCCAAGTCATTAATTACTTTGGGGTGCAGGGAGTGGCGAGGTGGTGAGAGCACTTGCCTCCCACCAATGTTGCCTGAGTTCGATTCCCAGACTACGCGTCATGTTGAGTTTGTTGCTTCTCTACTCTGCACCAAGAGATTTTTCTCTGGGTACTCTGGACAGTTTTCCCCCCTCCTCAAAAAGCCAACATTTGACTTTATTTGCATCAAATGTTGATTTCAGTTTACAGTGTCCCCAATTACAGTAGTGCTCCAGCGCTAGAACGACTAGACACTTTAATAAATAAAGTTCCTTTCCTTTCCTTTCTTTTAAATTAGTAGCTTCAAAACATCCCTTACCTGAAATTTTAGAGTACAGTGGGAAACTTAGGGTTATATTATACATAATACTTTGAATAGATGCCCCCAAACCTTCCTGCAAAGCTAATCAAGCATTACCACTTTTCTGATGCCGTGTATGTGAAGTAAAATTGGGTTTGGTAATTTTAATTTGCGCTCGTTATTTAAACCAGGTCTTACATGCACAGTGGTATCCGATAACAATGTTATCTCCTGAGTGCCCTTGAAGCAAGTCGCTTTAAGAAGATACATCCAAAATAATGCTTTTCCTATTGAGTCTCATCTGGCACCAGTTGTTCAAAAGGTGGATAACACTATCCACCGGATAAGTCACTATCCATTGGATAGCGCACTTGATTTCGCTATGACTTATCTACTAGATAGTGATTTATCCGGCGGATAGCGTTATCCATCGTTAACCAATAGGGCCTGGCCATCTTGAAATTATTGTTTTTCAATGAAGAACAGCTTATACTCAACTGATTGGCCAAAATTAAAATGGCTTGAAATGTGCATATTTAGTAAAAATTGGCCAAACCCTGTTGAAATGACTGGCCCTTTGAGACACCTGCAAGTCTGCTGAACTTACTCCAGATGGACAAGGGATGATGAGATGAGTGCAGTTTGGGTTGAGATTTAATTGACACTGTCCACCATGGTATGTTACCATTGCCCATAATGCATCTCTGTCACCTTCAGGTATCTAAAAGGTGATATAGTGAAATAAGACTCTTGCCATTTACTGACACAAAACAATGCACACATAGACTTATTGAGTAACACTTCCAAGCAAACATTACTTTAGGTAACTGTGAAAGGAACCTTCCTGGTAACATTCTGATATCAGACAATATTTATTTTGTTTCCTTTTTACTTTTTTTTCTTCTTCATTGAACAGCTTTCATTGTTTGTTTCTCAGATTAAGAATTAATCCACAAAATACTTTTACTATGTCCTCCATTTTGCGCTTCTTTGATTGCATCTATTTTTGTGTTTTTAATTTCTGCCTAGTGTACTTTTCGGGTAAAGGTTTATCATGTAAATTATATGTCAGAAAAGTAAATGTATAAAACATTTTTCTAGAAGATCACGAAACTTTTCTAAGGCACATTTTGGTCCGTCTCACATCTTTAAAATCAGTTACAAAATGATTTGAAAATAATGGCCTGAATTTATAGTAACCTAGAGAAGCATGCATTTACAATGTAAAATAGACCGATTTTGATAATTATACATGTATTAAAATTCAGTCTGAAACAAAAAGCATCATCTCGAGGCTCTGGGGAATAAATATAAGGACTTGTTTGGGTTTTTTTTTTTCAAAAGCATCATCTGTCCTTCAGGGCACGTGCGAACAATGTACATGCAAAAGCACAAAAAGCCAGCCAAATGTCCTTTATTTACATATAATTGGGTACATGAACTGAGGCATGACAAGCAATGACAAGCTAAATTCTCAAGCTTTGCATCGCGTAGAAAAACTCCGGTTCCATCCGTATTATTTTGCTCTGTTCTACACAAGTCAAACGGGACACTACAGTGTATTCCTGTGTCACATTTTGCACGTTCTCTTGACCAAATATGGTAAAATGGCATAATAGTGGAATAATAAATAATTATAATTTTATTATGTTATTAAGATGTTCAATATTACATACTGCCATGATTGTATGTTGCAGGTCACTTTGTTCCTTAGTTAAATTGCAACCAAACTACTATAGGTCATTTTGTTTCAACTTAGGTCAACTTGTTTCAACCTACATGTAGATCAAATTGTTTCAACCTAGGTCATTTTGGCACTGGTACAAAACACAATCAGGTTACAGGTCATTGTTTTACCAATACAGATAGGGGTTCAGGGATGGCGCAGTGGTGAGAGCACTCGCCTCCCACCAATGTGGCCCGGGTTCGATTCCCAGACTCAGCATCATATATGTAGGTTGAGTTTGTTGGTTCTCTACTCTGCACCGAGAGGTTTTCTCCGGGTACTCCGGTTTCTCCTCTTCTAAAAAACCAACATTTAATTTCATTTGCGTTAACTTGTTAATTTAAATTTACAGTGTCCCTGATTAGTGCTCTACAGTGCTAGAAGATTAGACACTTAAATAAAGTTCCTTTCCTTTCCTAGCCATTTACAAAATGCTAACAGTAGGACTAACAACTCTTGTTTAGGCCTAATTAGGCTTAAAGTTTAGGATAGCATCAGTATCTGTATTGGTAAAAGAATGACCTGTGACCTGTACCTGCCCCAAATTGACCCAGGTTGAAACAACTTAAAATTGATCTAGGTTGAAACA
Source organism: Montipora capricornis (assembly GCF_036669925.1). NCBI lineage: Eukaryota > Metazoa > Cnidaria > Anthozoa > Scleractinia > Acroporidae > Montipora > Montipora capricornis. The sequence goes on from NC_090892.1 coordinate 9,359,691, forward strand.
AAATAACCCAGTTTGGTTCCAAATTAACCTAAGGAAAACAAATGAGCTGCAACATGTACATGTACCAACCTGAGATGGACACACCACTATTCCCTTAAAAAGCTGTTGAGATTCACATCTGAAGGCATCACCTCTGCAAATAACTTATTAAGGAATTTAAGTTTTCATTCCAGTACAATCAGTCGCTGATAAAGTACTTTTCATAACTGGTGAGACAGATTTGTAACACTTTCAGGAAACAAGTTGAGCTACCACAAAAGTCCATGTACATGTAGCCACACATTATTTTTTCCTCAAAGTTCAAATAAAAAATCGGGGGTGCGGCTTATCTCAAGATGAGACTGAATAAACATAATTATAACAAACTGAAAGCATGTTGTTGTTGATCATTGCCTTTTTCATGAGCGATGGCTCCTAAAGGAGCCGTTTGTATCTTGAAGCGTTCATTTGCGATTCTTGCTCTCCGAGAGTTCTTTCAAGTGATTAATTTTCACTTTACTCAAACAGCTGAAACACTAACTTACAGGCAATCTCCATTCCTCCACAAAGCTGTTTGCTATGGTCACTTCACCGTAACCTGCAATCAGGCGTTACCGCGTACTTTTCTTTAGACAAGACCTTTTCACAACTGTCTAAAGAAAAGTATGCCTGATCAGGTTAGCTTCAATGCATATCTTTCCACAACATGCGAGAAAAGATATTCACAAGTACTCGTGAGGCAAACGGCCGACTGTTTCATTGTGATGCCTAGACTTGTATTAAGGTATGACAAGTGAAATTTCCCTGTCTAAAGACTTAATCGATGTGAAAGCTCATAACAACCACCATACCAGTGCTTTGAGACCAAACTTGTTTGTCCTTGTTTGTTTACTAATAGAACTTCATTTGAACTTCAAAGTTTGCGTCTCTATTCTTTTTTCAAATTCGAGCGTCCAAATTGGGGGTGCAGCTTATCTACAGATGCGGCTTATACATGGACTTTTATGGAATAGCTTTTTAACTCCTTTTTTATTCTTCATTAATGTGCAACATTGTTGTTATATATTTTTACTCTGACAAAAGGATACGGTAGAAGCATGTTGCATGCAACACTGAGGAAGACCCACTTTGGCTGCAAATTTGAAGGAAAACAAAAATTAACACCACTTCTTAGTCTAATCTTCCTGAACAAAATGCACTGTGACATTTGCCAGTTAATAATAATGTTGTTAATATTAATACCTAACAATGAAAACGTGTTGAGGATTAACAACTTTTCAGTCTACGTGAAAATGCTGCAGGTCTTCATCACGATCAGGTGATGATTATTTTGATTGGTAGAGAATGAAATGATGTAATAAGTCTACCCGTAGACTTTATAACTGTTCACACTTAGGAACTCATTAAACTGATGATGGCATAAGCATGCCGAAACATGTCTTTTAAAAAGGTTGTCTGTTTTCTACAGTATTTACTATTGCGACCTTACGGAAATATTATAATTACTATTATTATTATTATTATTATTATTATTATTATTATTTATTTATTTATTTTTATTATTATTATATCATTATCTATCATTATCCCTAAAACTTTACCCAGATTACCCAAAACTTTTTGTTTTGTGCAGTACCTTCACAATGATCAAATTATACTCCTTGGCTTCACTAAATTGAGGAAACTTTGTATCCTTGGCAATGACATGTGTCACCAGATCACTTATGTAAAACTCCCTTGCTGCGCCACCTGATTTTAGGACTTGCTTCACCTAATTAAGTAATCATTTTAAAAAATAAAGATGTCTTATTAAATGTTTCGGTGTGTAGTATCGCTGAGTATTTTTGAGTTGTGCTGTATTTTGACGAGCTTGCCACAATAAATTTTAAGCAAGTGAATAGTAAACAACCGAGAATGGGGCAAACATCAACAATCAACAATCAGCAATCATCCAAACTGGTTCTCTATTGTACAATAACCAAGTGCACAATTGCTAACTGTACAATATCATGGAATATTTGTACTCGTTTCATGCCTATTCTGTAAAATAACTAATACAGTTGGATAATAAAAAGGAAAGTTCATTCAATAATGAACTATTTACGTCCGAATTATCTTTAAATGACATAATAGCTTTGAATTCACAATGCTCTACAAGCAGTTACCAATGCACAGAAAACTAACGCTATTTCTGTCAGTCACTTTCACATAACCTTAATGCAGGGCAAGATCATAAAAGAATGCATGTGAGTTTTTATAAGTCTCAGATTATCTTTGGTTTGAAACAAAGGTAAAAGAAAACTCTGTGCACATGTTCATGTTGTGCTTTAAAATGCAATCAGGTTATAAAATGTTTGATAATCATATTTTTGGCTTTTTTGTGTGTGCGTAGGAAGACATAGGGGTTATGTAGTTATAGTACAATAATGTGCAGTAAATATGAATGATATATTGTTGATGCTTTACATCAGTTGTAATTTTGTTTGATATTATGTACATTGATACTGTATGGCTCTTTTTGCAAATACGGCGGAATGGGTGATGCAAAACATGCCAAAATACCTTATATTACATGCCAGATGAACAAATAACAGTGATTTCCTGTCCTTACAAACACACCATGGCATGTACTGCCGTATTTCAATGTCAATAATTATGCAATCAGAGTTTATGCGGTTACGAAAAGCAGACAGTTTTTTCGGGTGTATTTTATCCGTTTTAGGAGAAAGTAAGAGGGCTTCAAATTTGAAATAATATGAAAAAAATCAAATCAACACAGCTAAATGTGTGCAAGGTTTTCCAGTTAATTTAATTAATAGGCATCTACCTACGCTTGCCAATTTACTTTACATCCATCGATGGACAAAACACCACAAAATATTCTGTATTATGCTTTAGAAGAAGCAGCTTTCTAATCCAAAAAATGTAACAACACATGGTCAACACGTACATGGAATGAAGCTTACAATCACAATTCGAAGTATCGATCGAAAATTATCCGAATAAACACTAACATCTGCACAGATTTTCTAACTACTGAGAAGTTGTTGCATTTATTTTTGCATCTTACGTTTTATCACATACCTTCTCATTGCTTTCGTCGGCCAAGAAGAATCTGACATCTCTAAAAATGCCTTTTTTGGTGTTTGATTCGTCTGCCATGCTCAATTTAGTTATTCAACCACCATCATCGCAAACTCGGCATCTGGTGACTGGCGGGAAAGAAATAGCTCCCAGTGCTCCCTCGTTAAAAGCTCGCCGCGTTTGCGTGCAGTTTCCAATTTCCACAGGTCCCCCATACTCAATAGAAGACAAATGATCACAAGAATTATTATTCGAATGGGAGAAATCGTTGGCTTTTTGTATGTAAAACTACGAACGATTTTCGAATCCTTTGTTGGTCTTTGTCCGTCTTTGTCCGTCGGGGGGACAATTTAGGTCGATTTGAGACGATTCCATGGAGTTTTAGTGTTTCACGACTTTTCCTCTGTATAAATAACTCAACATGATCTCTTCTGTAAATTAACGATTATTGTTAATTCCTAGTTTGCTTTGAATTTACTTTTATCGTTAATTTAGGACACTGTGACCCAGCGCTTGTGTTAGCAGAGGAAATAAGGAAAATAAGAATCATTTCCCAGATTTCCGTGGATTGGATTTGAACCCGGAGCTGCAACTCTACAGAAACCGCTCCGGTACGAACGTGATACCGGTAGGTAGGAATTGCCTGCCTGTGACTGTAAGTGGTGCACGGAATACATTTGCACCCCACACTCCCCACAGGCCCTAATGATTCGCATTTTTTGTAGCTTACTGAAGGGCGTGACCATTATGCCTGACCATCAGGTCGGAGACCAGTGGAACTAATCAAGGAAAAATGGAACGACATTTTTCATCAAAAGTCAATTTCCAATTGGACCGAAGTGCTCCATTTACGTTTGAACCAAAATTTCAGTTACATCACAATGAAATGCCGCTGGAAATGAGAAGTTTTGTAAATGGAACGGCACGTTTCGGTCGGACCAGACCGACCGGGTCAAAGAGGACCACCTCCAGAGGTGGTCACAAATATTCCGGTCGGACTGAACCAAAAGGGAGCTTTCCATTTGACTTCAGCTCGAAATTTCCGGTAATTTTGGCTTAATGGAAACCACCTTCCGTGGCCATACTTGGCCTAGGAGTCGACCCCTTCCTTAGCAGGATTTATTTATAGAACGTCTCCCTTGGGACATTCAGCACGCCCACTGTTGTAAAGCCAATCAAAACGAAGCTATCTCAGCGTCAAGGGAAATATGATACTCTTAACTTGGACGGAAAAGTGGATCTATGTCTCAACTTTTTTAACGTTTGCAAAATGATGGAGCGACTGTAGGAATGAATGGAAGTTTAGACGACTTGCCTATAAGATATTGTTGCCGTTGTTGGTCTTTTCTCTTTTTTGTGCAAGTTTTAAAATGCGTCGACTCGCGCATTTTGATAACGGAAAATGGATGACAGGACGGTAGTAGGGGGAATTCTAAATTTACACTCTAGGACTCAATACATTATGGGCCAAAAAAGCAGACAAATGGGAATAGTAGAGCTGCAGCTAAATCTTGCGGCAAGTCTCGGGCCGGGATGCTTGTAAAAGAAACTCAACAACAGTAGCGTCTGCGAATCCGACGGCTGGACTGTTGCGGCCAAGATATCGAGGCTCTGAAGATAAAATTGTAACAGTTTTCGTTACCATGGCGTTCGATAACACCTTTCCTTGAACAATGGATTGCCAGGATGTGCCCACCCTCGAGCGGTGCTTTACTCAAAGGCTGTGCTCCTACGACCACTGCATACTTCCCCCAGTAGCCATCACTATAGTCTCTATAGTCGTTAGTTGAGTCGACGTACGTCTACTGTTTTTTGGGTCTGCTAAAGTATCGGTTTTGAGCAGGGGTGCGTAGGAAACGAACCCCCTCCACCCCACCCTCCAGAAAAAATTAAAATACCAAACACCGGATAACAAAACAGACCATTCATGTTATTTAAAACGATCCGATAAGCTTTCGTCGTGAATTACGGTAGGTCTTCGTTTTCCACACACCCAGGCTGGTATGTGGAAAAATAAAACCAAAAACACCTTCCTTCCCCACCCACCCTCACCACCACCCCCACAAGAAAATAATGAAATGACGAACAGAGACATTCCATTTGTTTGCAGTGGCCGGCGAGTCATTTCACCGAATTACCGCAGTGTCTACGTTTTCCACACATCCAGGGGTCTTCCCTTTCCGGGTCTTCGGTCTCGTTCGAGGTGAACCAGTACACAGTGTGGTGTAGTAGAGTAGTAGCCAACGAGAATAGAGTTTGAAACTGAAAATCTAAGCAAATCCAAACTGACACAAACTTGAATTGTTGACAAATCATGAGCGTGACGAGCCCAAAAGCAGCCGAAATGAATGGACTACAAATACGAATGATTGTGGATGACGCTGCATGGATGATTTTGTTGCGCGATTTTAGTAACAATTTTTGCCGGGAAGCCCTTAGACTTAAGAATAATTTTCCCACAATTAATTTTATTAAAGGAGAACATCTCAGTCGAAAACATGCTTGTCGGCAAGAGGTGAAAGGGAACAAAAGAAAGGGCCTAATAGCGATTAGACATGAAAGCGGCTTTCTCCACGAGAATAGAATCCACGAGAATAGAATCTCTGTACGGTGGCCAATTTACATTATCAACTCCGTTGATAAAACCAAATTTTTGTATACTACTTCCCCACCGACGCAGCACCACAGTTTCTTTAGAAACTACCCCTTCATTCATTTCTCCACGAGAGCCTATCTTTATCTTTAGCCTATATCTACGGCTATCTTTTCATTCCAGTGCGAAATTATCAAGCAGAGTTGCATACATCGCCAACTGAATAGGTAGCATTTCACCTAGTTGACGTTACGTGAAATGAACTTTGTGTGCATCATCATAAATTTGACAGTTGCAGTTTCAAGTCAACTTTCCCTTTTTCGCACTTCCTGTTTGAGTTCTAAGAATACACTTGGGGCTTCCCCGTACTCAATCTTTCAGGGTCACGCTTTCAGTTTTGATCTAGCAAGGAATTTATTCATTTCAAAGGAACACAATCCTAGCCGAACAGTTTATCTTCGATTCCCTTGGACAACAATCAGGAAGGAAAAAGAGCTAACTGGTCTTTCAGAGAAGGTTGGCAAGAAAAAGTATTAGTCGCTTGTTTTACCGTATTAATTGATTACAGTTTTGATCTTTCCCTTCTCCATCTTAACCGACGCGAAAATAATTTCATGCATATCCATTCTAGCCGCAAGGGACGTCTGTTACGCAGAAGTTATGAAAAGCCTACGCATGTATAAGTTTCGTTCTTTTGATCAGGGGCACCCAACGTCAATTTTCGGAAAATATCTGTTCGGAAGACGATTTGAGATCTAGAATTTTCGGAACATTTGTTGTAAAATTTATTGCTTGCCTGCCTGTCCTAGGATTTTCGAACATCTAAAAAATGGTATAATTGCCCATTTTAAACGGATTTTTTAAATTTTTGGGAGCCTTTTTTCTGGCTAAAATTTTCGAAAACGTAAGTTTTGATCCCTAAAAGTTTCGGACCACTAGACTTTCAGCTAGGAAATCCGAACAGATGAAAAATTTTTAGGGGATAAAAATATGCCTATATCTACAGTTAAAATACTAAAATAGGTTAAACAATGCTATGTTTAAGTGGTTTTGAACTATATTCTCGCTGGGTGCCCCTGTTTTGATATTCACTGAGAGCTTTACCCTGACTTTCAACAAAGGCACTATAACCAGTCGAGATAAGTCGAAATAAACTTGGATTCAGTCGATACAGGCGATAGCTAGCTATAAGCTAAAAATCAGCACTGAGAGTTAATTAAAGCTCATACAAGTGTTAAATTCTAAATAAAGATAGCCAACGAGAGCTAGAACTTCATTCCATACATATTAAATTCAAAATTCGCCGAATAACTGCTTTGTGACTCTCGCCTAAAAGTGGCTTTTCACTATTTAGTTTCGGTTTCTTCCTTCCGGCTTTCTTTCGGTTAACATACAAAACTGACTCTGCCTGCAAAATACTTAGGTGATGAAGATCGTTGGAGATATTGCTGTTTCGGCACTAAAAAGCGACCATGTAGACGGACTGTGCGATTTCATCATATTTTGATTTTCTTTGCCTCTCGGATGAATTGGAAATATTTTCGAGAGGATCTGTCTTTAAAATACTGAGCGCTTGAGAGGCAAGTCGCTGATCAATGGTTTTTTTGTTACCAAAGGCTAGGAAATATGGCATCCAGAAGAAATACCGCCGACGACATAGCGATTCCTCTTTGCCTTCCCAACAACTGCCGTTGGAATGCAGCTACTGGTAATTACGACAAAACAGGGGAACAACGACGTTCACTTTACGTTGTTGAGCCAGCTCTCCGAAAACTCAGGACTGTGAAAGGTAACTTCATTACAGATATTATATGCCGTAAAAAAATTAAAATAAATCTATCAGTGCCGGACGGAAAATTAACTTAGAGTTAAGAGTTGGGTGTCTTATGTAAGTAGCAAGATAGTTGATTTCCATCAGAGGCAAGTAGTTTATGGACTCGTGATTAAAATAAAAAGAAGTGACGCTTCAGGTTTCTGCGTGTGTAAGGCCCGCGCAAACGGCTTCACATGATTTGCTTCACTGACAATCGTTCGATTTTGTTGAACGCTGTTGACCAGTGGGGTGGCAAACAGTTTCAACACATCATCAACATTTGATCATGCAACAAAGGTCTCTCAATGGCGTACTATGTCTGTATCCATAGTAACAACCGCGGGTTGAATACCAGACCTCTCGTGAAGCGATTAGTGCGCACACGCATACGGAAGGTGGCAAACAATCTCGTCTCCAGAATCCGCTTTTCTTTTGGTCAGCACCAAGACCACAGACTCTGGCCACTTCCAATTTATGCGCAGTCGTAGAGAAGGTTCATTTTTGTAACCGTTGCCAACCAGTGTTGTCTCAAATTTCGGATCATGCGTAGACGAACCCGCAGTCCATCATTTGCGGCCAGCCCAGAGTCCATGTTCTTGGTGCTGACCAAAAGAAAAGCGGACTCTAGGGACGAGACTGGGTGGCAAACGGCTTCCACTTCATTCAACATTCGTAATAACAAAATCAATTCTGAGTGGCTGTTTAAGCAAAGTTTAACGCATTTCAACTCATTCAACATCGCCTTCAACTTCGATTCGACATGTTTACAACACGGTTGAAAGGGAGAGGGGGGGTGGGGGCAAACGGTTGCGAGATTTCTCCGAGTACTCTGATATTCCTCTGTCAACATAAGGATTTGGTATGTGTTGATTTGATTTGATTTCTTCATAAAAAGTTCAAACTTTATTTTTCATTAACTTTCAATATTTAGGTCCAGTATGTGTTGTGTCAATTGCCGGCCCGTACCGAAGGGGAAAGTCATTCATTTTAGGCGAAGCTTTTGACCAGCCAGACGTTTTTCCTTTGGGGCACTACTTCGATCCTGAAACAATGGGAATATGGATGTGGATTGTGCCTCAAAAGTGTCGGGTAATGATGAGGATATTTTTGTCTTTATTCTTGCTTCTGTGACCTTACAATACAAGTAGAATGAAGGTAATTTAAAATCCGCGCATGTCAAGTAGAGTTACCAGGCCCTCGAGGTTTAAATTTCGTTCAAATGTTTTACTTTTCACTGCCGTCAATCAGTTTTAGCGGAGCGGCCTTGTGGTTGGCTGAATGTCATGCACTCATGCAAAAATTTGATTGACAGTAGTGAAGAATGCCACCGTTGACCAGAATTCAGTAAGAAAATGAAAGGCTCAAAGAATTGAGTAACCGTAGATTTTTTATTGATAAACGAGCTGCTATTTGCATTCCAATTCAGCTCACTTAGAGGAGAATAGTGGGATCCCAGTTTTTGGTCATTGTAACGGTGGGGCTTCATAAAGCGAACCAAACACGAGCAACAACAACAAACAAGAGTTTTAATGGCCTCTCCAACCAAAAACACATGGTTGACTGTATCATGTGCCCGGGTGCCACAGGCATACCATGGCAGTCATTACCATCCGTTAAATTTAACAGTACGTGCAGTAGAATTTCAGAAATGTGTTGACTTGCTATGTAGCTTTCCAATGGCCAAGAGTGTACAGTGGTGCTTCTGGATTCCGAAGGAATCGATGCAGTCGTTGGAGAGGGCTTAGACGACCACCAAATCTTCACTCTTACGGTCTTGCTGGCTTCCGTGATGATTTACAATTCCACTGGCGTACCAACGAGACACGATCTTGATGGCTTAGAGTATCCTTTCTTAAGTCGAGGGTGAGAAGTATTGTATTGTCACAAGTTCAAAAAAGATGAAAGACACTTAAAGTTAATTAAAAAATATGTTTATCATTCAGAAACCTTGGTGTTAATGCTTCGAGATAAGACTTGAGGATAAAAACTCGAAATCAGGCTTCGTATAAAATCCGTGTATGGAGAAGAGTATACAATTAGAAGCTTACTAAATAGCTCATAGACTGAAGTTATAGTTCGTCATTTTCGTGCAAATCACTTAAGGAGACTCAAACCAGTTTTAACACTTTCAAGAAAGTGAACTATTTGGAAGGATTGAATGTACCCAGTTGTTTCACATAAAGATGAATGTTAATGTACCAAATGAATCACCAATAATGGCTTAACAAGATGCATTCATTGATGTGACGTAATAGATTACCATGACAACAAAAAAGCCATCTAGATGCGCCCTATGTTTTGTTTTTAAACGATTTTATTTGACAAACGAACTCGGTAACCTCAATTTTTTTTGCTGAAAAGTGATTGGTCAGCTAAGATGAAACTCTCTGTAAAGTTCTAAAAAATTCTCTGGAGCGGATATAGAGACACCTTAAAATTTTCCAGTTGTGAACGTGGCTATGCATCTGCTCCAGAGAATTTTTTCTAGCTTTTTAGAGAGTTTTATCTTAGCCTGCTGATCACTTTTCAGCAAAGGGGCTCACTTAGTTAGGTTTAATTTTTTGAGATATAATCGTTTAAAGGCGAAATATAGGGCGGCGTTTTTAGATAGCTCTTTTGTTGCCATGGTAACATTTTCGTCATATTAACAAGTGTATCTTGTTAAGCAATTATTAATGTTTCATGTGGTATCATAACATTGCCTTAATGTAGTTAATCCGTCAATTAAGACATTCCCTCCAAATTGTTGAAACTGCGAATTTGAGCCACTTAAACATCAGTGTATCCCTCGCATGAAATCATCAAAACTAAATAGGAAAAGAAACTTACTCAGATGGATAAAGGGATTTAGAAACTGTGGTGGTTCGTCGGTGGGGAAATGGGTTTATCAACTGGATTGATATAGTAAATTGACCACCGTAGAGAAATTTGAAAGAGATCGTTTCGTGCGTTAATCTTTAACTTCGTCAGAGCGAATTAGGGAAATATGAGTTGTTAGCATTTCACATGTAGTGAACGATAGAGCTACGTTATTGATGGGGATATAGTAACGTAGATAACACGAATAAATAAGTTGAAAGAAAAGCGTTCGTTAATTCTGTGGGGAGTGAGGGAGCCGATTTGAAAAATGAATCTTTGTTCGGCCTTTTTTTTTCGGCTTTCAATGATGCTCGGATGCAGGGAAAGGCGGCTGGTCACCATGTGTTGGCTAGTGTTTCATTATCAGTTCAAATTTGCTGCCTCACTAATCACGGAATGAACAAACGCTTTTCTTTCAAATAATTTATTCTCCTTATTACCCACGTTGCTATATCCCACCAATAGCGTAGCTCCACCTTTCATTGTATAAGCGACAACAACTCATAATCCCCAAATATGGCAGCTTTCAAATTCAGCTCTATGTACGGTGGTCAATTTACCCTGTCAACCCAGCTGATAAACGCATTTCTGTGTTACTCAGATGGAGGTGAAATAGAAAAGGAAAAGAAAAAGGTTTCAAGCTTCTTAGAAATTAGGGCACCAAATTCGCATGCAGATGTTCTATAAGTAACGGATTCGTCCAATCGCCTCTGACATAACTTTGTCGGTGAGAGTTACGAACTTTGCCGCGCTTCATGATCACCAACAGGTGAGTCCTTCTATTATTTGAATACACGGTCCCGAAAGCTTCACTCATTTGTTTACTTTAACGAGTTTTTAGCTTTATTGTCAAATTGTCGGAGCGCATTAAACTTCGCTCAAGCAACGACGGAAAGCCGAGCACGGGGGCTCGCCGAAAAGACACTGAGTTCTTCCATAAAACCTTTCCGTTCTTCGTGTGGCTTCTCAGAGACGTGACACAAAGCATCCCGCCAGATTGCAAGGACATCAAAGAGTATTTCTTAAAGCGGGTAGGACATAATAGGTACTGTTAGTGACACTTGTCCTTGCAAAATATGCAAACGTGGATTATAAACTACTCAAGGAAGTACAGCTTGTTTTAAATACTACTTCTAAAGGGGCTGTTTCACAAAAGTTATTCAAATTCAGCCACTGGGAACTGGCAGCCAAATCAAAGCGAAACGTAAAAACAGCTTCTTAAAGCATTGATTGAAAACAGCAAATACAATAAGAGGCAGGGATGGACAACATTAGAGAAGATTAAAATGGTTGCAATTAGGATTTTAGAGAACTGTTCAGACTAACGCTTTTTCAAGTTTCACCTCTGTTGAATGAAATAACTTAAACTAGTAGATCACTTCTCCATTAAGTTTATCTTTGTTGTTTGTAACTTAAATTATGTTTGGTCGACAGACTTTTTTTGAAACTAAGCTTTGAGTTGTGTTGTTTGAAGTAATTTCTGTGTTAAACCGGTTAGGTTGCATAGGATGCCTTTTGAGGGCACCCATGAAAAGGGCTATGAACCGGCCCAACCTGTTAAAGAATCACCCACTGTTTTTAAAGACTAGGGGGTTCTATATAGACTACCTTTTATGACATGACGCGACGAGAAATGATGTGACCTGACGTGCATGTCATGCCATGCCATGCAAAAAATGACGTGACCTGACAAATCCGACTGACCAGAATACATTAACTCCCTGATAAGTCTCGTACTCTTCGATCATCTTCCCGCCCTCTTTTAGCACCACCCACCCATCCCGTCTTCTAGAACTCGCTCGTATGGAGACCGTGCTTGTGAATGCTCTGCACCTTCTCTCTGTGACTCCCTACCTGAACAAATAAGATCATCATTGTCTGCATTTACATTTAAAAGTAACCTTTAGACATTCTTCTTCCGAGGACATTACGACCTATTTGTTTTTAAATTTAGTGTTATTTTATCTTAATAGTATATACATGTACCATAAGTTAGTTTAGTCCTAGTTGATGTTATGGCGCATTGAGTGTCAGCAGAAGCTCAGTACCTTGAAACATGAACTCTGGTTCAAAACTGGGGTTTTTTGAGTTTAAAAATTTCCTTGTTAGGATTCAACGTACCTCGTGCATTTTCCCGCGCGTGCACCTTCGATCTTATATTTGTCCATATTTGGGCATAAAATTGGTGTCCTAAAATCGCCAGCTTTGCTCCAAGGAAAAGAGTTGCAAGTTACACTCTTCAAGTGATAAGTACTTATTTCTTCTTCTTCTTCTTCTTCTTCTTCTTCTTCTTCTTCTTCTTATTATTATTATTATTATTATTATTATTATTATTATTACTATTATTACATTGCATGACATGTTATATGACCCACCAATAAATAATCATAGTCACGTAACAGACTGAGTGAAGAAGAAGATTGTCCGCATTCGCCATTGGGATAAGTTTGTTTCCTTTACTTTGTTCTGTGACTTGCATTTACAGTTATAAATCAAAGCTTTTTTTTTCTATTTCGAACTTTCTTTAAGGTATTTAAAGACCAAAGGCAGTCCGTCGGGGATAACGCTCAGAAAGTTGCTGAGAGCATACTGCGTTTTTTTCCTGGATTTCAAGCATTTAGCCTGCCTCCGCCAAGCGATGATGACGAATTGCTGAGAAACATGAACAGCAATAAAAGCAGATTGAATCCCCGTTTTCTCAGCGGATTAAAACAATTCAAGCAATTATTGCGCTCAGTATTGATACCAAAATACAGCCCCAATGATGGTGAAATTGTAACAGGTGAAGGTATGTGTGAAATTACGTGCCAGTAATGATTTTAGCGTCATCAGCCTCTTCTCCAAAGCGAGGTTTGGCGACAAATGCTTCGGTAAGATCTGAAATTCTCTCTCTCCTCACTTGATTTACCGGCTGCTCTCACTTAACCTCTTTGGGTACATAAGGCCTCCCAGCAAGGTCGACCCATCAAGTTGTCTTGTCATTGGCACCAAATACCACCCCTCTCCCACTCCACTAGAATCGTTCTCGCGGATGACCTGGATTAGTCCTTGTCAACTGCATTTACATTTACCATTTAAGTTGGTCGCTTTATACAGAGCATTTTAGACTGCACTGCATCCGCTCTAATAACTGGAAAGGGCTCAGTTGGTTAAACATCGTAGGTGGACCAACACTCATGGTTCTAAATAACTGCGGAGAAATAGTTGCCTTCGAGTAACTTCATCCAGAAATGGTTAGATTTTCAGCTGGTCTCGACTTAAGAACTGTAAACCGAAGGCCTCGTCTTACGATTCTTCACTCTGTTCGTAAATTTTGTAGAACGATTACACACATTGTATGCAAATTATTGTGGATGAGTATTTTTGCTCTTTTTTTTTTTCTCAATTTTTGCTCTTGTTTTAGCTGATCGTGTTGTAGCAACAACTTTCCATGCCATAGTTCCATGCTACATGTCTGCTGAAGATTTATTCTTATTGAATGAATGAATGCAATGATATTTGAAATGAATCATATATATATATATATATATATATATATATATATATATATATATATAGGCAGAATATAAAGGTTTACACCAACAATGGACTCACAGCAGAAGGATCCAGAGGATACAGTACCACCACGTGAATAAATAAGCAAATACTGAGTGAAAATAGTGGGGTAAATTTCTAACTGGTCTGACTTGGTTTCACAACGTTTCGGCTATTCAGCCTTCTTTAGATGAAAGTTAAAATCTAAAAACTAAAAACTATTTACAATGGCTGCGTGTATTGGAAGTAAAGACTTATATAGGCAACTTAATTAAAGAATACAAAGAGGTTTTAATTACAATAGTTAAAATAAAAGCAAGTGTCAAAAGTTACGCGACAAGCCAAACGTAACGAATTTCCCGCAGAAGGCCTCTAAATGTCTGAATGATCATAATGGGAGCCACAACAAGGTCCCAAAGCAGGGCCCTTAAACAATGCCGTAAAAAAAAAAATAAAAAAAAAAAAAAAAAGCAGAATACTCCAATGGGGCCCATGAACGCGGCAAGCAAGTCGCACAACAATTGACAAATGCATACATAAGAAACTGGACAGGTCACAATCATTCACAAAGCAAGAACAGGTGAAAAGGTCAAATTAGTTGTGATAATTAATACGATTTTTGGAGCGAAATTCCCGCCTTTTGTTAAGGCCATGCGGATTGAATGTGAATAGCTGCGTCATCCAATAGGCTTCTCTTGTGAGCAGTAACTGGTCTAAATGTACTGGATTTTGGAAGGATACAACTTGTTCAATGACGGTAAATCTCATTTGAGAGATATCATGTTGGGAACTATTATAATGTACCGCCAATTCACATGTTCTTCTATTATTAAGCATATTAGATTTATGGTTTCGGAATCTTACTTTGAACTCAGTTGATGTGGAACCTACGTATTGTAAATTACATTTATAGCACGTTGCGAGATAAATTACATTTTTGGATGAGCAGGATAATTTTTGTCGGATAGGATAATGCCTGCCCGTGGCCGAGCTTTGAAATTTAGAAGCTTGAAGCAGGAAATTCTTACACAAATCACATCTATTTTTATCACATTTAAAACAGGATGACGCAGCTATTCACATTCAATCCGCATGGCCTTAACAAAAGGCGGGAATTTCGCTCCAAAAATCGTATTAATTATCACAACTAATTTGACCTTTTCACCTGTTCTTGCTTTGTGAATGATTGTGACCTGTCCAGTTTCTTATGTATGCATTTGTCACTTGTTGTGCGACTTGCTTGCCGCGTTCATGGGCCCCATTGGAGTATTCTGCTTTTTATTTTTTTTATTTTTTTATTTTTTTACGGCATTGTTTAAGGGCCCTGCTTTGGGACCTTGTTGTGGCTCCCATTATGATCATTCAGACATTTAGAGGCCTTCTGCGGGAAATTCGTTACGTTTGGCTTGTCGCGTAACTTTTGACACTTGCTTTTATTTTAACTATTGTAATTAAAACCTCTTTGTATTCTTTAATTAAGTTGCCTATATAAGCCTTTACTTCCAATACACGCAGCCATTGTAAATAGTTTTTAGTTTTTAGATTTTAACTTTCATCTGAAGAAGGCTGAATAGCCGAAACGTTGTGAAACCAAGTCAGACCAGTTAGAAGTTTACCCCACTATTTTCACTCAGTATTTGCTTATATATATATATATATAGATAGATAGTTATAATAAAACGACGAAGAGACAAACTCTTGACAGTTCCAGCGTTTAATCGACGTTTCGGCCTTCGGCCTTCTTCAGGATAGTTTAAAAGTTAAAATTTAAAAAAGCTATATACAATGGTTGTGAGTGGCAGAGTTACGGGCTTTTATATAGTACACAGAAAATGGAAATTAAGGTTACGTAACAAAAGAAAAGGTCTTAATTACAAGCTAGGCAAAACAAAAAACAATTGATAAAAAGGAACAAACAGACTAATTAGATAAATCGTGTTATTACGTGACAAACTCCCCATTGAGGGCCTCTGAGTGAATGTGCGGGTCAATGTCATAACAAGGTCCTCAGAGAGGGCCCCTAAACAATAGATTCCCAATCGAAAGCCCCTGAATGAAAAACCAAACACAAACATAACAGAATCCCTCAATAGAGTTTTTGAACAAAGACAACAACGACTAAGTGAAGGCTAACAAAACAGAAGGGCAAGATTACAAACTGGAAACAATCAAAGCTAGATGGGAGCTAACGAGGTCCTACAGACAGCAAAAATTGCGATGATTACAAATTTGGGCTGAAAAGAATTTACACTACAATAGAGACAAAGTCAACTGTTGTAGCAGATACGATTTTGGATTTGAATTCACGCCTTTTGTTAAGACCGTGTGGATATAATGAAAAGAGTTGTGAGGTCCAATATGCTTCTCTGGTGAGGAGCAGTTGTTCAAGATGGGTGGCATTTTTGTGGTTTACAATTTGTTCGATAATAATGAAACTAATTTGACAAATTTGATGCTCAAAAGAATTATAATGGACCGCCAGCTCACATGTTCTTCTGTTCTTAAGCATTGATGATTTATGGTTACGAAAACGAACCTTGAATTCTGTTGAAGTGGAGCCCACGTACTGCTTTTTGCATTTGTTACAAGCAGCCAAATAAATGACATTTTTGGAAGTACAGCTTAATTTCTGATTAATCCTATATATGCGGCCCGTAGCAAAACTCTTAAACTTAGTATCTTGAATCAAAAAATGTTTACAGAGGTCACATCTTTTGTTACATTTGCAACAACCTCGATCATCTTCCAAGTTTCATTTCTGGCTTCAATATTCCGAAATTTAGATGGAGCTAAGATTTCTTTTAGGTTTTTTGTTCTGCGGTAAGCTGGAAAAATCGACTTTGATGGAAAAATCTCTAAAAGCTCAGGAGACAATCTAAGTAAGTGGGAATGTTTTTTAATCACTGCTGGATGTCTGGAAGAATTGGGTTGTAGTCAAGTACTAGAGGAAAAACCTTTTTCTTTGGCTTGACTCTTTTTGTTAAGAGTTCGGACCTGTCATTGCTTAATGCTTTTTCAAATTGTCTGTCCACTAATTCCTTGCTGTAATTTTGTGAGCACAGATATCCTTTATATTCTTCACATCTCTTGTTCAAAAACTGGTCTGTAGAACAATTGCGTTTAATTCGAAGAGCCACCCCATAGGGAATTGCACGCATACAATGTGATGGGTGCGAACTCGAAAAAGGTAAATAAAGATGACTGTCGGTTGGCTTAGCATAATATCAGTGATTATAAACCCATCTTGGAGGTGCAAAGTAAGATCTAGAACGTTGAGGCTACTCTCCGAATATACCAGTTCAAACTTGATTGTGGGATAGAGTGAATTAATATACTCCGTAAATTCTAGCAATTTCGTCAAACCAAGAGTCCAAAGATCAAACACATCATCTCTATACCTCCACCAAAGCATAGGCTTGCTTGCACCTCCAAGTTTAGCCTTCTCATCAATTAATCCCATTGCCAAATCGGCGTAACTACAGGCATTTTTGGGGCCCATGGCAGTGCCATGTTTCTGAATAAAATTTTGATCTGCAAATTGACAATTATTGATTTGAAGACAAATCTCAACGGCTTCGACTATACAATCCGTAGATGGAAATTTATCTTTCCTAGAATCAAGCGCCTTTCTAACAGCTGAGATTCCTAGGTTATTATCAATGTTGGGAAACATAGCCACAACATCCCAAGATACAAGCAAACTACCAGGGGGTAGGGGACCTTTCTCAGCATTTAAAGCCTGAATTTTGTTAATTAGATCACTTGTGTCTTTAACGAATGATGGAAGGTTCTGTGCTAAAGGCTTGAGATAAAACTCGGTGAAGGCAGAAAGTCTTTCGATTGACGTTCCACAGCAGGATGTAATTAAGCGGAGTGGATTGCCCTCTTTATGTGTTTTCACATTACCAAAAGCTACCCTCGGTTTAGGTTCCAAATTGGTACCCATGTAGCAATCTCTTGACTTATCTGGCCTTCACCGAGCCATTTGCGTCCCCAATTTTTGACCTTTTCAAAATGCTCCGGTGTTGGATCGCTATTCACCTTATTATAATGCAAGTTGTTGTTAAGTTGCCCTAACATTTTGTCTTGATATTCTTCTTGGTAATGTGAAAACACATAAAGAGGGCAATCCACTCCGCTTAATTACATCCTGCTGTGGAACGTCAATCGAAGACTTTCTGCCTTCACCGAGTTTTATCTCAAGCCTCTAGCACAGAACCTTCCATCATTCGTTAAAGACACAAGTGATCTAATTAACAAAATTCAGGCTTTAAATGCTGAGAAGGTCCCCTACCCCCTGGTAGTTTGCTTGTATCTTGGGATTGTGGCTATGTTTCCAACATTGATAATAACCTAGGAATCTCAGCTGTTAGAAAGGCGCTTGATTCTAGGAAAGATAAATTTCCATCTACGGATTGTATAGTCGAAGCCGTTGAGATTTGTCTTCAAATCAATAATTGTCAATTTGCAGATCAAAATTTTATTCAGAAACATGGCACTGCCATGGGCCCGAAAAATGCCTGTAGTTACGCCGATTTGGCAATGGGATTAATTGATGAGAAGGCTAAACTTGGAGGTGCAAGCAAGCCTATGCTTTGGTGGACGATAGAGATGATGTGTTTGATCTTTGGACTCTTGGTTTGACGAAATTGCTAGAATTTACGGAGTATATTAATTCACTCTATCCCACAATCAAGTTTGAACTGGTATATTCGGAGAGTAGCCTCAACGTTCTAGATCTTACTTTGCACCTCCAAGATGGGTTTATAATCACTGATATTTATGCTAAGCCAACCGACAGTCATCTTTATTTACCTTTTTCGAGTTCGCACCCATCACATTGTATGCGTGCAATTCCCTATGGGGTGGCTCTTCGAATTAAACGCAATTGTTCTACAGACCAGTTTTTGAACAAGAGATGTGAAGAATATAAAGGATATCTGTGCTCACAAAATTACAGCAAGGAATTAGTGGACAGACAATTTGAAAAAGCATTAAGCAATGACAGGTCCGAACTCTTAACAAAAAGAGTCAAGCCAAAGTAAAAGGTTTTTCCTCTAGTACTTGACTACAACCCAATTCTTCCAGACATCCAGCAGGTGATTAAAAAACATTCCCACTTACTTAGATTGTCTCCTGAGCTTTTAGAGATTTTTCCATCAAAGTCGATTTTTCCAGCTTACCGCAGAACAAAAAACCTAAAAGAAATCTTAGCTCCATCTAAATTTCGGAATATTGAAGCCAGAAATGAAACCTTGGAAGATGATCGAGGTTGTTGCAAATGTAACAAAAGATGTGACCTCTGTAAACATTTTTGATTCAAGATACTAAGTTTAAGAGTTTTGCTACGGGCCGCATATATAGGATTAATCAGAAATTAAGCTGTACTTCCAGAAATGTCATTTATTTGGCTGCTTGTAACAAATGCAAAAAGCAGTACGTGGGCTCCACTTCAACAGAATTCAAGGTTCGTTTTCGTAACCATAAATCATCAATGCTTAAGAACAGAAGAACATGTGAGCTGGCGGTCCATTATAATTCTTTTGAGCATCAAATTTGTCAAATTAGTTTCATTATTATCGAACAAATTGTAAACCACAAAAATGCCACCCATCTTGAACAACTGCTCCTCACCAGAGAAGCATATTGGACCTCACAACTCTTTTCATTATATCCACACGGTCTTAACAAAAGGCGTGAATTCAAATCCAAAAATCGTATCTGCTACAACAGTTGACTTTGTCTCTATTGTAGTGTAAATTCTTTTCAGCCCAAATTTGTAATCATCGCAATTTTTGCTGTCTGTAGGACCTCGTTAGCTCCCATCTAGCTTTGATTGTTTCCAGTTTGTAATCTTGCCCTTGTTTTGTTAGCCTTCACTTAGTCGTGTTGTCTTTGTTCAAAAACTCTATTGAGGGATTCTGTTATGTTTGTGTTTGGTTTTTCATTCAGGGCTTTCGATTGGGAATCTATTGTTTAGGGGCCCGCTCTGAGGACCTTGTTATGACATTGACCCGCACATTCCTCAGAGGCCCTCAATAGGGAGTTTGTCACGTAATAACACGATTTATCTAATTAGTCTGTTTGTTCCTTTTTATCAATTGTTTTTTGTTTGCCTAGCTTGTAATTAAGACCTTTTCTTTTGTTACGTAACCTTAATTTCCATTTTCTGTGTACTATATAAAAGCCCGTAACTCTGCCACTCACACCATTGTATATAGCTTTTTTAAATTTTTAACTTTAAACTATCCTGAAGAAGGCCGAAGGCCGAAACGTCGATTAAACGCTGGAAACTGTCAAGATGTTTGTCTCTTCGTCGT
>NC_090892.1:9382472-9384972 GCF_036669925.1 Montipora capricornis
GTCAAATTACAGGCAGACTGCGTGTAATTTCAGACGCGTGTAATAGTTCGTGTAAAATTTTACATGTAAATCCGCCATCTTGCGTGCATTTTATGCGCGTGTAGGTGCTGCTATTCCTGTGGCCAGTACTGTACTTCTGGTGCACCAAGGCATAAAAATGGCAGAAGCTGAGGAACTTGGTGGGCTGTCATCAATCTTCTAAGGATTTGAAGATCACAGGCAGGTCCACTATTTTCATCTAGAACATTATAGTACAATATCACAAATCTATTAAAATGGGCTTCACTTTCATCTTTTTAACAGCTGATAAAAAAGCAACGTTTACGTGTAAACTATCCTAAGAATTTCAATATTATAATCATTATTATAATAGTGCTATTTGTGGACATTTACCTTTTGTCTTAGTGTTATGCACTTCTCCCGTCGTAGAGTAGTTTGGTAAGCCATTATAACTAAATGCAAATCATAATAATACTGTAGGACACGATTTTCTTTCCACAACGATTCCGCTGTCATCACTTTCTCCTTCACTTTGCACATGGGAATTTGGGTATGCATGTACGGCAGATGAAGAGCTACTTGAAAAACATGATCTTCTTTGCAAGGATACCTTAGCCCAGATTGATCAATGTAAAGAAACCTTTCGTTTTCTTTTTTTTCTTTTTTGGCAGTTAAAGCTACCCAGTCAGAGGAAGAAACATTCAGTATACTCTGCAGCCAGTCTGGAAGCCCCCTCATCAATCAATGCTTTTTCTCCATTGCGTTCTTCTTTTTGAAATAGGCTTTATAGCAGATCCACACACTCCGTCCAAGACATCTTGTCATCCATTGTCCATCATGGTCGTAAAAGAAATAGTAATCTCTCCCAATCCAACCTTCTCCTGTACAGATCTGATCAGAAGATATGCATAAAACTCTGTTGGTGCTTCTTTCATAAGACCTCTGGCTTTCATTTCTCGTTTTGTTCACACAGGGTACAAGGAATCTAACATCAGATCAAATTCAATTGGGGTAATTGTGTCCATAAGGCCCACTTCTTTTCTTGTATCACTGCCAAAAATGTCAAGAAGAAACTCTTTTCTCTCCAACTCCCCCAATGTGCTAGTCCTTCAATTTACGAGTGACATCATCCTCCACATGTTTTTTGCAAGATAACCCTTGTTGCCAAAGGAAAAAATTAGTTGAGCCTTTCCTAAGAGCGTAGTCCCTATCAGATCGTATGAGAAAAATATTGGACAGCTCTTTTGTCAATGGACACCAATGATGATGCTAAGTAACCATACGACTCTTTCTTTCGCCTCATATGAAGCATGCATGGACCAAGAAAGGTTGGATGACTTCTTCACATCAACAACTAGAGGATGCCTGTGGGTCGTTGCAGTGACATAGTAATCACCTATATTTACTGCAGTGTCCACATAAAACAAAGAAGGAGCTTGGGTTTCACTGGCACAGAATCTTATGACATCTTTTACCAGCTGCTCAGTTGCCAAAACATATGTGGGTTCAATCGCCTGATGTATGGAGTCTTCTCTGCCTTTGACCTTTGGACAAGATCGTATAATTCATCTCTGGAGCTATGAGGTTTAGAATTGAACTTAACATTCTCTACCTGCTTTCGCCCTTTCTCCAAGAGATTCAAAAGCCATCATTCCACCCGCTTCTTCAAGCACCTTTGGTCATTGCTTTTGTCTTGACCTTCTGTAGAGTGCTAGCCTTCGATCTGATGAATGCTTTATCCCCAGATTTTGCTTTGTCATGAGCGTTGTTACTCGTGGAGTGCAGTTCGTCTTAAAACAAGAAGTGCACTATGATGTACCACCCTCTCCAATCCTCGTTGCTCCATAACTAGTAACTTTGGCGCTTGAAATCCCAATGACTGATGAGTCCAATATTTTTTTCTGAGTTGGACTGTAGTGCCAGAAGACCTGACTAGGCGCAAGTTTCAAAGCTAACCTTATCAGAAGTATCAAGAAGTATTACAGAGACTTGGTTATCAAATGATATCCCAGATGATGCGGTTACATTGAGCGGCTATAATTTGTTTCGGAAAGACCATGGATCGTGCGGCGGTGGAATCGCTGTTTATGTTAGTTCTTCTATTTGGGCAAAGAGGCTTGAAAATCAAGAACTGAGGGAGGCAATAACAGAGTCGCTATGTGTTGAATTTAGGCCTTCCAGACTCCCGTGCTTTTTGGTGCAGTGTACCATCCTCAAGCCTGCGTGATCACATCCAAGAGGTTGTGGATTCCTGTCTCCTCCATCATCCCGATTGTCTGGTTTGCGTCGCAGGAGATTTCAACCCCACATCTACTTATTTCTCTGCGTCCTTTCTCAAGCAAAGTTGTGGCCTTGTGCAAATCGTGTGTGTAAAAACGCGCGATACTGGAACCCTGGACTGGTGTCTTAGCAATAAACCCAAGTGTTTGTCTACTCCAGTTCAGCTACCAAAACTTGGGCTTATCTTTCATGTACTGGACCCTGAATAATTAACTTCCAT
>NC_090892.1:9394972-9397472 GCF_036669925.1 Montipora capricornis
GAGAGATGATAGGGCAAAAGTCCATTGCTATAGCTTTTGCCTGGATTTAACGGTCTCGGACGTTCGGTGACCTCTATTTTTCTCTCCAGAAACGGATTTTATTTACAATTATCTCCACGTTGTCCAAAAATGAACAAAAAATCAATGTGGGAAGTTAAAAAAATTTCAAGATTTCTGCTCACGGGACATCAAATCCTGCCATCTTGCGGCTGCAAGGCGCGTGAAACTGTGGTTGCTAAATGCGAACTTGATCTTTAAAGAACCTCACCAGTTGACTAAATTCACTTAGTAAGTCCACTTAAACAATATTCGGAACAGAAGATTTCACTTCAAAGATTTAATTGCAATATATTTGGGTTTACAGACTCTGGCCTTCTTTGCTAACAAAGCCCGATTTTGTCCCATTTTGGGTGTTTTTCCGGGCATGATCTATCCAAAACGAAGTCGGTGACCCCCCATTTTTTTTACATTTCTGACATAACTAACTCATCATCTTACAGTGGTAAAAGTTTCAGAAAAAAATCAATGTTGAAAAAATTTCGCGCGAACGTCCTTAAGAACTCGTATTCAGGTCCAACAACAGTCATTAAAATTACGCTATCGTTCCCTTTGTAGTCATGATACCTTGAACCAGAATTAATGGGCTGCTCCAGTATAATCCTTTTCCCATCTATAGCACCAAGGATGTTAGGCAAGTTCCACCTTTCTTCAAATTTCCCCGAAATTTGTTCCCACTCTCTTCTTGAATTTGGCGTTTTGGCGCAATAGTTCGTGAAATGCCAGGGTATCTTCGACTGAAATTTCACTTAAAAGTTGATGGTAAAATCCGCGTTCTTTCCTCCTTTCCAGCCACGGACGGACCCACCTTGATCTTTTCTTTTCCTCTTTCTTCGTCCAAGACAAGAATAAAAATAGCCAATAATATCATGTCCTGGTCCAAAAGGCAGTCCGCCATGTTTGTTTATACTGCCCAGGTCTCTTGAAGTATGCGATTCGCGCGGCATTTAATTTGTCGCCAAAATTTGTCACTAGTGTAGTCACCTCGTGTGCAGGCGATGTGACAAAATTTTAAAAAAATCGCTCGTGTAGCCGTGGCCTTACCACATATTATGGGCTGATAAATTCTATTCCTGCTAGTTGGAGACGAAAACTTAAATCCACAGATTCCCCCAACCATAATCAGATCAGTTCGTCAGATTCCTCGAATATGAATATCACTACTCGTTCTGTTTATGCGGCAATCCTTGATCATTTCTTTAACCACCCACATCTGACACTAAAATCTTAGGCTATGGCTTTACTAAGGAAAGCTTGACAAATGTTTATATGTTGCCTTTCCTCATACCGCAGGAGGTTAAATTGCAAATGTTTCAGCTCAAAATCATACACAACATACTCCCAACAAGACATTCCTCGTTTCAAGCAAGGCTGTCCGACTGCGAGAGTTGTCGGGTATGTCAGACTGAACCTGAAACCCTTTCACACATGCTCTTCCAATGTAATATGGCCTCTGCGTTCTGGATCGCTTTTCAACAATGGTGGTGTGAAAGGACCCTGCAAACTTTCGAACTAAATGAATGCAATGTAATATATGGTTGGTACAATGATACTCAGTCTAAAGACGTCTTAAATTACGTCAAGATGACACTGTCGTAACTTTTGACAGATTCCCCCCTTTCGTAAGTAATAAGATTGATACCCTCAGGCAAATTGCTCTTAAAAACAAACAGCTAGAAGCGTTTAACAAGAAGTGGAAGAATTTCAGGTAAGGTTTTTTTTTTTTTCACTTTCGGTTAAATTTATATATATTGTTTTCATCCTCCCTTTTTCGTGTTTAATCGTTAAATTGAAAGTTCAATCAGTAAACTCTATTGTGACACACTTTTGTATCTTAGTTTTACACTTCACTAGTATACTGCTTTGCTGTATGTATAGGTGTGATTACTGTAACTTCCTTGTGTGTTATTAAAATAAATAAAATGTGTTAGGGTTGAACAGTCCATGTGAGATTTTTACTTTTTCTATTTGATTCTTTATCCCTTCCTCTTCATAATCTCCTTCACGCTTGTCAGGATGTCCCGAATCACAACAACAACAGCCGACTGACCGACTAGAAAGCCTCTTATATACATGTAGCTATACGAAGAGAGTCTAGAAGTTCCCAAACTTAACTATTTACAGCTATTACAATAAACTCTGTTTTTGAACTTATGAGTCACAGACTATTTTGGAACAGATGAAATTCTAGCAAATTCTTGGAACAACACCTTCGTGAACTTTCCAGATAATTTCGATCCCTGGCATCTAATAGGCCTTTTTTGATGTACTAAAATTCAGCTTGAAAGAGAGGTTTGGAGGGCATAAACAAAGAAAACTGGATGATATGCAAATATTTTTCTCATTCATTCCAACATGTTTTATTGATTTTGCCCTCACTGCCTATCAAGAACAGAGTTCCTGTTGGGCTGTAATTATTTCTTGCTACATGTAATACGATCTG
>NC_090892.1:9402472-9427472 GCF_036669925.1 Montipora capricornis
GTGAAGTAGGACATTATAGTTTACTCCCCTTAAATAATTCTTATTTTGTTGTGTTGTTCTAAGAATGGCATTCATCCATCCCTAAATTTTAAGACAAATTTATGGGATCAATGACAATGCAGTTTTACCCCTTAATAATTGATACCCAGATCACAACAATATTTTATCAAATGATTAGTTCCAGTCATCTTTCAGCTTTAATATATGACCTTATCAATAAAGGACAGAATTACTAAACGCTGATTGGCTTAGACAGAGGGCTTGATTACCTGTCAATGATTGGTTAATCCGTTGCATAGCAACCGTTCGTTATCGTGGAATTTGTTGCCAAGTTTTTGTTGCAACAATGGCTTGTCTTTTTATTGAAGCGGACAAGGAATTAATTGAACTTTTGAAAACAGAAAGTGAAAACAAAAACACAAAACGAGGCACAGACTATTGGAAAGGAATTTTTGAAAAGTGGGAGGAAAAGCTAGAAAGCTACGACATCCCAGAACTGAACGATGCACTTTTGCAATTCTACGCTAAGCTAAGAAAAGAAAACGGCCAAGACTATGAGCCAGACTCTCTAAAGGTGATGCAGGCGGCTTTAGATCGACATTTAAGGAGCCAAAATTATCCAAAGTCTATCCTAAGGGATACAGAGTTCCTGCCTTCGAGGAAAGTGTTGGAGGGAAAGGCGAGACAGCTGCGCGAACAAGGCATGGGAAAACAACCCAATAAAGCAAAAAGCCTGACGAAGGAAGAAGAGGAGATATTATGGGAAAACGGTCAGTTAGGGAACCAAACCCCTCGCTCTTTGATAAACACCATGTGGTGGCTGCTAACAATGCATTTTGGTTTACGTGGTCAACAAGAGCACCACGACATGATGGTGGAAGGTTTTTCTATCGAAAAGGATGATGATGGCGTCGAGTTCATCACTTTTTCCGAAGGCCCTACAAAGACAAGACAAGGTGGTCTCCGAGTGAAACCTCGGCTACCTACTCCCAAGATGTTCGCCACAGGCGAGAAGAGGTGCCCCGTTGCTTTGTTCAAGCAATACCTGGAAAAACGCCCAGAAGAAATGAAGAAAACAGGGCCATTTTTCCTGGCTGTTATCGACAAGCCTAAGACCAGTGCCGTGTGGTACAAGAAAACAGCGATGGGCAAGAATACAAACAATAACATAATGAAAACAATGAAAGAGGACTCTGCCCTGAAAAGAAGCTCACCAACCACACTGCAAGAAAGACCGTTGTAAAGAAATTGAAAAGCTCCAGTATTGCAAAATGCGAGATCAAAAACATAACGGGTCACAACTCCGAGCAAGGCCTAGATGACTACGACTATGGTGAAGAAAACGAGATGAAAATCATGTCCAACATCATCGACAATGCAAGCTCCACTGCTTCCACTTCGAGGCAAGTTCTCCATCCATTGTCATCAGTTCAAACTCAGTCTAGGTCAGCTTCCAGCCATGTGTACAACTTCAGCCATTACAACGTAACGCTCAACGTCGCAGGAAACCATTCTTTGCAATCCAGTCTCAGCCAGAGCAAGCAGGCTTACGAGAGAATCGTGCTCCAGAATTCTGACTCTGATTAAACTGTGCTTTCTTAAGTTAAAAGCACTTTGTTGTTTTTCTGTTAGCAGAAACGCTCTGTTGAAATGAGCTTTGTTTTCTACACTTTAAGCAGTGTATGATTGGAAAATTTCCAAAACACTCGTGCCATTAATCCTTAATAGTACTCGGCCTCATGTGATTACCTATACTAATTAACACTCTTGTCACTGCAGTGCATTCAACTGAAAAATGGTAGCCTTTTTAGTGGCTTACCTTTCTCCTGAGTTCCTTTATTTCACCCTGCAGCTGAACATTATTTTCTTTCAGAATTTTTGTGGTCTCCTTCACACTTGAAATCTCCTGCTCCATTTTTTCAAGGCTTTTGCTCGCTTCCACAGCTTTGATGCGCTTATACTTCGGTTTACGAGCCCACTCTCCTATTGGAAACTTCTCTCGACTTCTCGTGCACTTCGACATCTTCTTGGTCTAAAATCGTGAAAATATCTTGGGAAATCCTTGGGAAATTTTCCCTCAACGGTCTTTTGTCCATAAACAGCAATCGTATCGTTTCAGATTTTCATCATCTGCGACAATTACGGCAAAAGCAGGCCTCAAACTCCGCCAAAATAATCAGCAAAATGTCCCGAATACTTTCACGACTTTCTTTTATCCAAAAACCTTCAAAACTACTCTCTAAAGTCAAGAAATTTGGTATCAATTCGCAGCTCCATTCCTCGGCTATTATTTCAAGCATACCAAACCCTTTCTCTTTCATCAGATTAGCACCCAGGCTTCCAAAAAGAAGTGCCCTGGTGCTAGTCAATTTTTACCCACACGACCATGGGGCCTTAATACTGTTGAGACCAAAAATATAGGGGTGGTTTCAAAACCGACCAAAAATCCCCAGTGTGTTACTCTTAAAACCGTACAGAACAGACATCACTCCACATTCAGACCTGTTCCTCCAAGCATAAACTTTTCATCAATGATCTTGGCCCAAAGCAAAAGAAGGCCTTTGTAATCTAGTGTCACTGCATACATCATAAAAGATGTCCTTGCATATTAACTGATATTGCCAATTTTCGAAATGGCTTTCCCACTGATCAGCTTACCTCTTGGAAAAATTGATGTTTTAGTACCTGGTAAACATTGTCTTAACATATACTGAAAACTAGCAAACCCGAGGTTTTCCACTTCATGTTTCTCTTGCATTATCAATTTTATATTTTACTTTGGCACTTTGCAATTAGGAGTTAGCGAAAACATTGAAGCAAATGCTGTAGTTTGGGAAATCACAAAGACAAAATAATACTGTATTTACCACCGAAAAATGCCCATACCCTTGTTGGATATTGCGACCAAAAGAAAAACATTATCATGTCTTGACTCACAATCACAGGCGTGCCACCTAGTGGTTCTAATGCATGGTGCACCTAGCAGCTGTAGACATCATTACGAAGAGCACTAAGATGGGTTGATGCAAACAGGTCGAATGCCTCATTTACATGCCAGACAGTCTTCATCTGTGATCTTAGCTGTAAAGTGAAAAGCCACAATTGTTTTGAACTCAGTCACTGTATAACAGAAACAAAACTAAAGCAATAAACTCCAATAAACTAATGCTCTAACTGTACTGTCTGAGAGCACATTTTTTGTGTATGTGGCGTAAGTCACAGAGGGGGCTCAACTACTTCATGGTGCCATGATATCAAAAAACTCACAGAACCACGGGCATGCCTCCTAGTGTTTCTGTTGCATATAGCACTTTGGAGTTTAGGACATCATGGCCTTGTGAAGAGAAATGCTATGTAGTACTACAAACTTGTTATGGATGGACCCCAGTTGTCTATTGAACTAAATAAAGTCAACTACTTGATCGTGCCATGATATCAAAAAGCTCACAGAACCATGGGCATGGCACCTAGTGTTTTTGTTGCATATAGCACTTCAGAGTTTAGGACATCCTGGCTTTATTGAAGAGCTGCCTTGTGAAGAGAAATTCTATGTAGTACTACAAACTTGTTATGGATGAGAGACAGTTGCTTATTGAACCAAATAAAGTCAACTACTTCATTGTGCCATGATATCAAAAAGCTCACAGAACCACGGGGGTGCCACCTAGTGTTTCTGTTGCATATAGCACTTCGAATTTTAGGACATCATGGCTTTGATGAAGAGCATTTTTCATGCATGTACCTATATACACCTAACCTATATTTTTAAATTCAAAATACTGCTGTTAAGATTGGTATGTTGATTTTACAGATTGACATGTAATAAATGATTACCCTTGAAACTTATATGGTAGTGCTTTCCATCCACGTCTCTTCATTTCATCTTTTTCCTTGCTTAAAGTGACAACAATCTTTTTAAGATCCTCCCTTATCAAGGAAAGATATAACAAGAAGACTTTAATTTCAGCCACAGTATTTGAAAAGTAATTCTACAAATACATCATCTTTTCATTTGCCAAATGCTGTATAAACGAAATTGCAAAACATGTAGGTAGTTTGGCCTGACCTTGAGAGGCATTTAAAACTCATATATTATTATAACTGACCTTTTCTCTCTACAATTGGCTATATAGAGGGGCATGACTGACTTTGCACTCTGAGCTGAATGACACCCATCATCCAGAGGAACCACACCAAATGTCACCTGGTCTTTTCCTATGAAACAAGAAATTCTTAGCAAAGTGTACATACAGGTACATTCTTGACCTGCATAAACAACTATCATTTACATTTCAAGCTCTTACTTTGAATGAAATAAAATAATCATGATGCTTGACTGGAAAAAAAATTCTTATGGTGCTAGCTATGAAGTCATTATTTCCTGTAGTATTGGTTCTATTCAAAATGAAAGCTACTTCATTTTGCTTCCTCCATTTATGTTGTTCTGTGGCCTGATCCCTATATCCAGAAGCAATCTGAGTTAATCTCATTTTCTCTTACCATAAGTATACTAAAAATTCCATCCTCCACTGCCCATCTAATGTATCATGCAGCTGTTGCAAACTATCGCTTGCAGAAAAAACATTCTGGACTTCACCAAAAATCACAACAATCACTGATCCTTGGGCTATAATAGTATTTATTATACACTGACACAAGTGAATAGTGCTTTTAGCATGCGCTGATTGGCTAGCTTGGAGGTGATTATCCAAGTACTGTTCACTTCCGAGCTTCGAGCCGCATGTGAGATTTGTGAGGTGAAAGTGATGGATACTTACATCTTCACTTCATGGCTCGGCAAATATCCACCACTATTCACCTCCATTGTTAAATATATACACAATGTTGGCCTGAAAGTCTACGTACATGTATATGTTGTTTTCAACCAAAGAAAGGGCGCCCATCACACTTTTAAATTAAACACCACTTCAGAGGAGGCAAAACAATGCAGCCGCATCTCCCTGATGGCCCAAGTGATTATATTTGCAAGACTCACTTCATATCCTGGAATGCTAGGTGGAAGCTTCTGAAGACCAACCAGTCTTCGAGTAACTTTAAACTGCTCTCGTTTCAGGGCAACAATGTTGTTTTTGGTTAGGAAGATAGGCTCCTCTGACTTTTTCTTAAATATATAAAAAAAATAATAATAATGTATATATTTTAGTGTTACAGAAGTGATCATTAACTACGCATAATTGTAATTAATACGCTAATGAATTATGAATTTTTTACCTTGCATTGTTTAAACACTGATCTTGGTTGTAGCTATGTACATGTACAGTTGCAATGACTGAACAAAGAAATTAAGAGAAGTATTGAAAAATTAATGTCTTACTAAAACCAGTCAAATGCATCTCACACAGTGCCACATGTAGATCTGGACTTTGGTAAGGAGGGCTAGTGGAACGTAATGACAAAATAAAATAGTTGGAAAGAACTGAGTTAAACTGGGTATGAGAAATTGTCTATTTCCAATAAACTGTAACTCTTTCACTCCGTAGTGAATTACGAGAGAAAATGGTATCATGGAAGCTTATTTTGTCACTTCAAGTACAT
Organism: Montipora capricornis; assembly: GCF_036669925.1. Classification (NCBI taxonomy): domain Eukaryota; kingdom Metazoa; phylum Cnidaria; class Anthozoa; order Scleractinia; family Acroporidae; genus Montipora; species Montipora capricornis. The sequence goes on from NC_090892.1 coordinate 9,408,029, forward strand.
GTCCTTGTATTTTTGTAACTCCCAAATATAAATTAAAGATCTTTCTCCAGTTTTAATATTGAGCCTCACTGGGAGAGATAACGTCATAACTTACCGAAGTTTTTCCAAGTTGTGTTAGGTTGGTGAAGTCTTGCCAGCCTTTGTCAGAGATTCAAAAACCAAAATTTGACTTGTATTGTGTTAATTGTTAATTTCAATTTACAGTGTCCCCAATTAGTGCTTCTGCGCTAGAAAGACTAGATACTTAAATAAAGTTCCTTTCCTTTCTAGATTTCAGCTTAAGCAACAGCAACACCCAATCTGGAACTCGCATGGATTGAGTTCTTGCAGTAAGCATCTCTTCTGAGAGCAACTTCGAAAATTCTATGCATACTCCCTTCTCTTTCACCACTACGTCAAAAGCAGAACATACTGCTTCTTGTGCTTTAACGCTGTCCTTACCCCCATTGACACAACATTCTCCCAGGAGGGATCCAAGGGATTCTCCATTGGCACAACATACCCTGTTTACTTTTTTAACAACAGCCCTTGTTCTCTCCCAGATTTTTCTTCGCTTAGGCTTTGGTGAGAGGCCTTCATCAGTTTTGAGTTTCGATATCCCTCTTTTTCTTTCCCCTTTCGCCTTAATGTGTTACACATAGCGTGACAGTCTGACAAGGGAACTTTACCTGCTTTGCATGTTGGACTTGAGAACCATATTTTAAAGTACATTTGAGAAGTGTGAGAAGCACTCGTTTATGGCTGGTAAGCATTCTTGGCATTCTCGTGTATTAAAAAAAAATTCCTACATGCTTATATTTTACTCAACAATTCGCTCGGCGTGTTTTTCGTTTTTCATTTCTTATGTTAAACATCTTCATACACAGGAGGTGGTCAAGCCGATTTCGAACATTTTACGGGAATAGGTTATTTTACAAGGGCAAACATGGAACAGACAAAAGTGTACCTGACAAACAAACGACCTGACTGGCAAAGGACCTGAATTTGATCCAGTTTTCCTGTAATTGTGCTCTTTTGGACAAGCAAAAGCTATGCAACAAGTTAGGTGTATTGCAACTCTTCTGCACTCAATAAATGCAACATGCGAATCAAATGAAAATAGTCGATTTTCAGACCAGTTGGGATTCGCTAAATTGATGTCAGGACATGAAATCGAAATATTTGAAGAAAGAAAACACATGGCGTTTTAACTTTTACTAAGGCCTACTTCTATGAAAAAGTAGGGCGAATATAATTTTTCAAGTTTTGCCAAAATATATTTGATTTCTGTGGGCATTTGTTCCTAAGAAGGAAAACATCACCTGAAAGCTAACTGTATTAAATAAGGGTTTGTCTCTCGCTCTATTTCTCTCAGTTTTATGTTGATTTTCATTGACATTTTCTCTTCTTCTCCTTCCTTGGCTTCTTTCGAGGATTTTTCGCTTAAAACTCTCGAATTTAGTCACCTCTTCTCTTGTGCTCTTTCCTGCCAGAAAAACAAAGGTTGCCAAATGCAATGCTTCCTGCCAAGGAAAACTGCCTGAACACTTCCGTCCCCATAGGCTGTCCTGCCTCCCCACCTCCACCCCAACAGTCCGTACGGGCCGACATACGTGACATCATAACCAAAATTTCTTGCATCCATAGATTTCCCAAAAAATCGTACCCACGCCTCATGTTTCAAGCGCCTGAGCTTCGCTATCAGGCATCTTTTTTTTTGGCCCATATTAATATGAGTTGCGGTTGAATTCTGTTTTGGGTTCAAATTTTTTTTCGCCATTTTTTTTGCTAGTTTGATTTATGAAGATGAATATAAATATGACACAAATAAAATTGAAAATCAAACTTGTTAAAAGAATAACCACACTATTAAACCAGATCATTACACATGTACATTCAGACCTAATGCTGCATAATGTGAAAAAAGTGGATAATATTAATTTTCGTTTCAAACTTGCCCGAAAGCAGGGTGATTTCGGACCCAACTGATCTAGGCTGCCCTCTGAATGTTGTTCCCAAACCTTCTGGCAGAATTCCAAAAAAATTGGAAAGGGAAAGAGGGATGGAAAACAGAAAATGCAAGCTTTTGGTCCAGCCTTAATGTGTTACACATAGCATGACAGTCTGACAAGGGAACTTTACCTGCTTTGCATGTTGGACTTGAGAACCATATTTTAAAGTACATTTGAGAAGTGCGAGAAGCACTCGTTTATGGCTGGTAAGCATTCTTGGCATTCTCGTGTATTAAAAAAAAAATTCCTACATGCTTATATTTAACTCAACAATTCACTCGGCGTGTTTTTCGTTTTTCATTTCTTATGTTAAACATCTTCATACACAGGAGGTGGTCAAGCCGATTTCGAACATTTTACGGGAATATGTTATTTTACAAAGGCAAACATGGAACAGACAAAAGTGTACCTGACAAACAAACGACCAGGCTGGCAAAGGACCAGAATTTGAAAAATGCACTTTAGACCCTGGACGAAAATAATGCTGCACATTTAAATTTTGCACAGGAGAAGATAGGTGATTGTGCAAGAAAGAGATGGCGGCTTGTTTTAAGCTTCTATCTCTGACTGAAAAACGACGACATGCATTTGAGTTTCGAGAGTTCTCATTGTGCTCAGTAAAAATTAAAGAAACACTTAGAAGTGAGACACCTGGGTCTGTCTATTTGGCTGATTTTAAATTTTGAGAAGTGCAGCATCATGTTTGCATCAAGAAGTTGTAAGGTAAATCCACCGATTCAAAGCAATGCTTCAAGAACCACATTTGCAGGTCTTGTTATTATTTGGTTGGTTTTCTTTCTAACAAAACATTGATAAATCTTTTCTCTTGATACCAGTAAATCAGTTTCCTTTTTTAAATTAGGAGACATACTATGTAACCCTTTCTTATCTTGAAGTCAAGCGATTTTTTTAAACAATTCAAGTTCCGGGTAGACGTAAAGGTTAATTTAGCATATGTTGTCGAAAAAATAAAGTATTAGGCTTCATTGTCGAGGCAGGTTAGGGAATGACAACATAGTTTCGTTTTTGCAAAAAGGATAGGTTCTGCTTGGTTGACATTATGTTCAACATTTACGTCAAAAATGAGTAAAAGACTGCATTCCATCTAAGCTGCATGTCCTTGAAATGTATAAATTCTTCATAGCAGGAACAGAAATGTTTTCCAGATTTGTTATAGGAACTTTCTTTTTCAGTTAACTTTAATACATGAAAAAGTGAACACTGTGCATCCAGTAAACATACGAAAAAGTGTGTAGAATGCCACACAAAAAAAGAAAATAAACAAATAATTTTGAGTTTATGAATTGGCAGCAACAATCCATGTTTGACAAGTCCACTTTTTACAAATCCAGTCCATGACGTACTACACAGTAAATTTTAGAGAGTTATAATAACTCCCCTAGTAGAGTTAATTTTTTTCGTGTTAAAATAACTCCATAAAGGAGTTTTTTCCTCTTGAAGTAGAGTTAATGTAACCCCTAAGGGTGGAGTTATTGTAACTCTCAAAAGGACTTTAGTTTAACTTCTTCTAGAGTTAAATTTTAGGTTGGAGTTAATTTAACTATTATTGAGGAGTTATTTTAACTCTAATTTGATAGCAATGTAGGGGAGTTATTTTAAATCTGTCAGTGGAGTTGGTACAACTCACTGTTTTGGAGTAACTTTTACTCGGGGGGGGGGGGGGTATTTTTACTCATATGGGAGTTACGCCAAAGGAGTTACTGTAACTCCAAAAGGAGAGTTAGTTTAACTCTTACCATGGGTGTTATTTTAACACTCTCAGTGGAGTTGGAGTAACCTTTACTCCACGAGGAGAGTTATTTTTACTCTCATATGGGAGTAATGCCAAGGGAGTTACTGCAACTCTGAAAGGAGAGGTAGTTTTAACTCTGTCAGTAGAATTGGTATAATTCACTTTTCTGAGAGTAACTTTGACTCCAGAAGGAGAGTTTTTTTAACTCTCATATGGGAGTAACTACAAAGGAGTGACTCACTCTGAAAGGAAGGTTTTACTCTTGACGTGGGAGTTATTGCCATAGAGTTACTTTGACTCTCATGGTAGAGTTAGCGTAAGTCACCTGTCTGGAGTTTTAACTAATCGACTCTACATGCTCTAATCATCTCGTGTCTAGGAGACAATACTTCGTAGAGTTACTTTGAATCTACCAGTGGAGAGTTAGTGGAATTAGTATCAATTCCTCTTTACCCTCTAAACAGAAAGCATTCTCCAAAGGTTACTTATTAGCTTTGCAAGAAGAGTTACAGCTGTGACTTACTTATAGAGAGAGACTGGAAATAGAAAGTTACTTTAAATTGCTGCATGTCCTGACACACAGTGTATCCCAAAAGGATGACCAGGTAATTATTAAAGAGGTAGTAGCGACCCGTTACTCCCTGCTGGTGATGTAAAACTGGTGGACTATTACGAGATGTCATTAAATAAATAATGCTGTGTTTGCCCTGTACCCAGGTATTTCAGCATCATGGATCAAGAACATAAACAGGAAGATACTCTTAATAGTAATTTTATTTGTGTCATTGAATTTGACATGTTGCAATGACAATAAACCAAATATCTGAGCTTACAGTGTGCATGGAGGCTTTCAGATAGGTTTTTCAGTTGTTTGTTCCTATTTCAAATCTTTGAACTACATGTTTGTTGACTGTTGCAACACCATAAGGTTTTACTTAGTTCAGAAGCAAGAAAGCTGCCAAGTCGTTGTGATGACAAATCAGTCTCCTTCCAGGGAGCATGGTTTCCACTTCAAAACTTTGATAGTGGCTGCTAAAATTTACTGTATTTAGTTCTGAGAGAACAAATATAATATCATTAAAATTCCTATCTACGACACAAATTTTCCAGACTTGTCCTAAAACTGGATTGTCATACATTTGTGTTCATCTGTGTCAACTTGTAATACACAGCCGGCTTTATACTTGGTACAGAGAACTGAAAACCATTTACCCCTGTAGAAAAAAATAAAAAAATAATAACAAGACAAATTCCAACTCAGACACTGCTGTCACGTATTACAGTATTTGTGGAATTGTTCTGAATCCCAAAGTGTGCACTGTGCATCAATTTGGGCACTTAATATTAGAGGGTTACAAAGTGGTGGATCGTGTCTCAGGTTTTCACCCAAAGGCTAAGGATTGCTGTGGCACATTGCCTAGGGCAAAATTAGCCATTGGTTCATTACATAAGGAGCGTTGTTTTCGTTTTGGTGGAATTGAGAGATGGCATGCATGGAAACGTGAACTAGGGCAAAACATCTGAACATATGTTTTGTAGGATAGAATTAGCATTTACCCCTGATCAAAAAACCGGTACTAGAGACTTGTATAGAATAGAAATGCAGAATAAATTAAAGCAAACATATATTTTCCTTGCAGTTCATGGAGCTTACTCAGATATTGGTGTGTGATTATCAACATCCAGATTGTCATCACACAAAGTTTTGAAGTAGTCCACATCCCCTGCATAACAAAAGTGGCCTGAAATTTGAATTGAAATGATTGGTTAATTATATTTATAAGCATGCTTTGAGAGGTAATAAATTTGGCTCTCTTATGTGGCCACATAATTAAAAAAAATATATGACAATCACTGTTTTGCAACAGTGAGTGCTAACTGACATCAAAGAGAACATTACATGACATGATATTATTCATAATTTTAACAAGCATTACCTGGGCCAGTTTCAATCCCTTTCACAATAAAAGATGAAAGGTTTCCCTCAGAGGTTTGAAGTCTGTAACAGAGACCTTCTTGATGGCGCTTTGCAAGGGAGTAGGGCAAATTTGTAAAGTTACCTAAGTGCACTGGTAGTCGTTTGAATTCATGATGCTTTGCCTCAAAGCCATACACTATCTTCTTATTAGAGGTCCCATTCTGGTAAAAACACAATAATATCGGCAATTGATAACCTTTAAAATGTGCCACTCAAGAAACAATGAGTAGTAGCAAGCCCTTGACAGTATCATCCTAACATTGCAGGGTCAAGCTTAGCTGTTTAATTCCTATACATAACAGCTACAAGATCTTAATGTGTGCCCCTGCTGTCCATGGTTATCATAATTATTATGATCAACAGTAAAAGGGATAATTTCATGAGGATGAGAACGGATCTTTAATAATTAAATGCTCTTTACTACATTGAGTACCAAAATCAGTTACCTCAACATTGTCCTTGGCATATGAATCAAATAATGCATCTTGGGTGTTATGGAAAAGGCTGGACACAACTCTTTGAATTTCTCATGGTGGTTCTGAATTAAAACTTGTAAGTAGGCTACTTGATTTTTACTTACTGTTGGTGCAAAGGTGATGCGATTGATCTCAAGCATGTCACAGAAAAGATCCCAGTGTTCATCGTCATCTGGAAAAAGGCCACCAACTCGCAAAGGTACATTCCTTGCTAAGCACCACATTTGTTTAGTTATAATTAAAAAACAAGCACATCTGGTAACAACAGGGTTGACTGAATGCCAATTGACATGTGACATTATAAATGAAGGAATAAACAATTTGAACAAGTTAAGATGAAGCACAAAATGAATAAATGAAGAATAGATGGAAGATAGATACTTGTAAATGGATAGCAAACGAGACAACAAAGTGAAGTCCCAGACCAAATAATGTCATGATATAAAACCCCTCAATTAACATGTTGTTTGAAGCCATGGTATCTGAACATACCCGACTTCGCTGAATGGTTGCCGGTTTGTTGGAATCATCATGGTATCCATAATCAAAGGAGGAAATACGTCTGTTAAGCTCCTCAAGTGAGAAATGTTTCTTTTCAAAAATCTGGTTTTCAACATTTCTTTGGTACTGTAGTGAAGAACTCCTTCCAAGATATCATTGCATGGCATCTGGAGGCATACCACCAACCACATGAAAATATCAGGAGTTGTTGAGCATTGACCTGCTGTTGATGCCATAAGTCTGTGAGTACTGGTGATCATAAGCAATCTGGTTGCATTGCCTTTCATGGCTTTCTTGAGTTCTCAAGGTGAAGCCTGTTTCATTGAACTTGCACAAAAGATGACAAATGAAAATGAATAAGAGGAGTCACACTTACATGCACATGTACTAACATTCCGTAATGAGATAGCCATGCACTTTTTATTTTTTGGTTGATAGATAGAAACATACATTAGCCTTGATTTGGTTTTGATCACCCATACATTCTCTGTAAGGCCTGTGAGCTGTTGAACCTTCCTTAAAACCACCAATGAATTGAGAGCCAAGATTGTCTCCACAAAAGATATGCAATTGTGCCTCGAAATGACCTAGGCTCTCCCACTACCACAAACTGGAAACCTGCATCCTAAGGGAAAAGAAAAAGGAAAATGATATTATTAATTTTGCGAATTTTGGATGGACCAGCAACCGCAGGGCTGTACTCCAAGAAAAGTAGTTGGATGCCCAAAATCTCTATACCCATGAAATCCAGAACGCAAAGCATACAAGTTTGGTGCAAAAACTAATAAAAACTAATATTTCCTAGTTGCTCAAAGGCAAAAAGTAAGTCATCAGGGGTGACCGAGCACCACTTGAGGACAGCCCTGAATTGCATGAAATACACTGTACATGCATGTAACCTGATGTATTTTCTCTTGGTACATATGGTAATTAGTTCTTTTCATCTCTGCAATCCTTACATCAGCCTGCACGCTGTAGGCGTGTCCCCTGGGCAATGCTGATTGGTTCAGTCTGCTATATATTCAGTGTTTTCAGTTTGCTTATTCCTCTCTTGTGCACGTTTACCAAGTTTACTTCGCGTATTCAATTTAACCGCCCATATTTAGTCTTGGTGCACTAATTTGTTATTACTTCTTTGTCGCTAATTTTTTGTTTTATTAGGCCGTGCAGACTTTGCTCAAAGTAGATGCTTTAAATGCAACAGGACAGGCCACTGGGCCCGTGACTGTAGGTGGTCCGCTTGGTCCTACCCAGGATCCTACCCCAGCTATGGCACTCACCCGTCAGGATCATTCTATGTTAGGGGAGGAGGAGGAGGAGGACAGCCTGGATCGTCAACAAACAATGCTAAGTGATCAGGACATACTTTTCGATAGCCTCGCTCAGGTGAAAGAACAATACGAATTCCCCATCAATGATAGTACTTGTGTTAAAGGAAAGTTAAGAGAAAATGTTAACTTTTACAAAGCTATAGGAGCTTCTAGCTTTATTATCAGTGTTATTCAAGATGGATACAAGTTACCTTTTATCTACACTCCACCATCTGTTCAGTTACATAATAATAGATCTGCTATAGTTCATAGTTCCTTTGTAGGCGAGGCAGTCACAGAGCTTCTTAACTCGTGCGTATCCGTGAGTTGAATGCGCCACCATTTGTTATTAACCCCTTATCTGTTTCAGTCCAGCCCTGCGGCAAAAAGAGGTTGATTTTCGATTTAAGGTATGTCAACAAATGTCGTAAGAAATTTCGGTTTATATGTGAAGATTGCAAAATTGCATTAAGCTATTTTGAAAAAGGTGCACCATATAGAAATAGCAGAAGAACATCAGACCTATTTAGGTTTTTCTTGGAACTTGCAAGGATCACAGTCCAGTCTGTACTTTGTTTTTGCTGTTTTACCTTTTGGCCTTTCCACTGCGCCTTACATATTTCCTAAATGCGTAAGTCCATTAGAAAAGTATTGGCGCTTCCAAGGAGTAAAAATAGCTGTTTTTCTGGATGACAGATTTGTAATAGATAATACCTACGAAAGTTGCAAGGTGGTAAGTTCAAAAGTTAAATGAGATTTAGGATTGGCGGGTTTTGTACTGAATGGCAAAAAGAGTATTTGGGAGCCAAGTTATTGTATGGTTAGGTTTACGTTGGAATTCTGTGGAGGGTTGTATTCACATAACGGATCGCAGAATGAGGAAAATATTTGAACATATTGAAGCTATCAGAAGTAATGACTATGTCATGTCCGCAAGGCAATTAGCTTCATTCGTTGGCAAGATTATTTCCACAGGAGCCATTGTCGGCTATGTTTGCAGAATTATGACTAGACATTGCTCTATGTCTATTGTTGCTGCTCAAGATTGGGACTCACCTTTTAAACTTGATCAGTATAGCGTTGATGAAGTTAATTTCTGGAGAGTAAACCTTGAAAATGTGAATATAAGATATTGCTTTAGCAACAGTTTGCCTAATTGTTTTGTTTACTCTGACGCCAGCGGAACTGGCTGTGGCGCACACACGGCGTTGAATCACGAGTTTATTTGTCATAATATGTGGACTGAGGAAGAGTCTGGAAAATCCTCCACGTGGAGGGAGTTATATGCAATAGAATTTGCGCTTGAGTCCTTTTGCACTGTATTAAAAAACTCGCATGTCAAATGGTTCACTGATAGCCAAGCTGCTGCAAAAATAGTTGAGGTTGGAAGTATGAGAACCGATTTACACACCCTCGCTTTGAGGATCTTCGAAATATGCATCAAACATAAGATTCTGCTGGATATTCAATGGGTTCCTCCTTCCGAGGTTGAAAGAGCTGATTTCGTTAGTCGAATCATAGACACGGATGACTGGCAAATTTCAAATTCGTGCTTTGTGCTATTGGAAAATTTGTGGGGCCCACATACAACAGATTGTTTTGCAAATCACTATAACCATCAAATAGATCGTTTTTTCTCCAGATTTTGGACGCCGGGTTGCACAAGGAATCGATTTTTTCGTGCAACCTTTACAACAAGAAAATTGCCTTGTTTTTCCTCCAGTTTGCATCGTCTCTAGAACTCTTCACTATTTGTCAAACAGAAGGCCACTGGTACTTTAGCCGTGCCTTTTTGGCCCCTATTGAGTAGAACGCATGCCCAGTGCATCATTGACTATAGCGTTTTCTCTGGAAACGGTGTATTAGAGCATGGCCGAAATTTGAATTGGTTGTTAAGGTCTAAACGTTTTAAAGGTTCCATACTGGCGGTGTGGCTTGATTTTAAACATTACGTTATCGTATAGCAGGATGGTGCCAGAGTGTGGCTTGTTGTTATGAAGTTTAAGGCGCTGGCCTATGTTTTGATATTGTTTGAGCATCAATAGAATATCGTGTGGCACTGGCCTGTGTTTGTGTGTCCTAGGTAGTACTGAGTCTATGAGTTTGTCTGGGTATGCGTAAGGCTTTTGAGCCCTATACCAAACTATGACACTGGCCATAGTTGTTTTGCATAAGGCACTGGCCTTTAACATTGAGATGAAGGCATTGACGCGAGTTATCACAGTGAAGTATTTCATGTTATTGTATTCTTTTCTAGATTGTTGGAGAAAGCTCTTACTGGAGCAAAGTCCCGGTGATTTTACAGGAACACAGACGAGAGGCTATCAAGCAAGTCTTGACTTCCAGAGCCAATTCTACAGTAAAGAAATACCTAGCAGAGTTAAAAAAGTTCTTTAACTGGTCCCAGAAAAATGGCATTACTGTCGATTTGCCTTATGACAGTATAGTGGCGGCAATGTATTTATCGGAATTCTCCAAACAAACTGAGTCTAGTGCATCTGTTATTCTGGCATACTCTGCCCTTAAATGGCTTCACACACTTTTTCCTGAGAATAACCCGCTGGAGAATGATCTCTGTCGGATTATTGTGGAATCTGCCAAGAGAAGCAAAAGCAAACCGCTCACCAAGAAGACGCCCATAACGGCAGATATTATTAAACAGGTAATCAATAAATACGCTACCCCGGGTTCTAACTTAAAGGATTTGAGGATTGCTACTATTTGTACCGTAGGGTTTGCTGGTTTTTTGAGATTTAATGAGATTTCTAACATTTTGCCTACACATTTAACATTTGTGGGTGGCTACATGTCAATTTTCATTCCCCTTTCCAAGACGGATATTTATCGAGAGGGGAACATCATATACATCAATTGCCTCCATAATAAGTATTGCCCAGTGAACTTGGACATCAGATATATTGAAACGGCTGGTCTTGACTTCAAATCTACTCTCCCGTTGTTCAGATCTGTAAGTTATCACAGGAGTTCAAATTCGTATTCTATTCGCAAATCTGGATTGTCTTATACAAGGTGCCGGGAGATCTTTAAGTCCTGCCTTGTCGAATTGGGTTATGATGCAAGATGTTTTGGATTACATAGTTTAAGGTCGGGCGGTATTACCTCAGTTGTGCAGCACAGTAAAAACTCTATCTCAGATAGAGCCGCTGGAAAACGGACACAGCCAAGGATATGTACGTTCACGAGAATGTGCAGAATAGATTGGCAGTAACTAATTTCCTTGGGTTGTGATTTCCAACTTTGATACTTAGCCTAATTGTAGGTAGCATTCCTTTGATTGATGTTAGTTTTCTCAATATGCTACACCACCTGGTCGGGTGATTTAAATTTTTCTCGGTTAGTATTTCATGTAATTGTAATGAGGGATCTAATTATAATAAACTATTGTATTGAATTATTTCTATAGTATTTCATGCAATTATATGAGGGAACTATTTGTAATGAGTTGTATTGAATTATTTCAATAGTATCTCATGGAACTGTATCAATGAGTGAACTTATTATAACAAGGTATTGTAAAAGAAAGTTAATAAACTCGGTATACTCAGCAAGAGTATCCATCCTAACCTGCTGTAGTTTGATGTCTGTTCATACAGGGAGTTGAAAGCGTAAAATAAGTTATGTTCGTTTGAACGCAGTGAATTAGAACATAAATGCAATATTCATGCAGTAAAACTTACATTGCAGTGAAGACTAACATTTGTTGAAAAAAAAAATGTTAGCTTTTAAAAAATACCCAGAACTTTGACATAAATTGAAGTAACATGGCCATATGCCTTGAGCTGGTTTTGAACACACTTATGCTTTCCCAGCAAGGTATGGTCAGAATGCATAATATCTTGTTGGTTATGTGGGTTCACTGAAACCAAATTTTCTGTTTGTGTTGCGGTCGGTAAATTCGTTTGTGATGTTAATGGTGGAAAGCCTGTCCGTTCTTTCTTTGTGTATGTTTAAAACTGTCAGGTTACTAAATCGTTCCTGCTTCATTCTTGAACAGAGCCATGTTTTTAGCCTCCAGGCAGTCGATAAGAATCTTTCACCGGCCGCACTGGTTGCTGGATTTACGAGAATCAGCTTACATAACATGATAACTTCTTTTATCATTTCCCGTTCTGGGTTGGGTAGCTCTTTAATTTTTACTATGATGTCGTGAAAACAAAAATAATCACCATCCTTCAGCAGCACTTGTAAAATTTCCATCTGGACGGTTAACACTGAAATATTTACATCATCGTTGTACAGTTTTTCCATAAACTTTAGCTCTTCGGATTTGTCCTGCAAATTGAGACTCCATCTTTGCATACATATCAAAGCTTGGCTGGTCAAACCGCTGGTCAATAGCGTTCATCATCAAGTCAATAGCTTCAAAGTATATTCGCCTGTAAGTCTTGTGCGGTCACAGGATATGTTGGCTCTCCAGTGCCAATTTCAATTCTCCTTGGCGTGCGAGTTCTCCTTGGTAACATTGGTCCACTCATGGAGGGAGAGCTTTTACTTTTCAGTAAAACTACATCATAAAATGATCTGAAGCTCGTATCGTTTCGCATCTTCTACAGAACGTCTTTTGTAACACAAGCTACTCGTTTGCCACTTAGAGCTGACATCTTTGTTTGCTGTAAGGTTCTAGATAAGTTATCTGTGTGAGAAAACAGCCACTGTCCTAAATTCAACCCGAAGAAGAAGTCAAAAGTGTTCATTTGCGCTTTGCATCCAATGATCCTTCCTGATCCACGTATATCGGACTGGAGTTCCTCATCAAGGGAAATTGTCCACTCCTGAAGAAGAGCTGCATAATTGTCTAGGATTCGCTGAAAACAGCTTGCGTGTACTGTCCATCTAGTGGGGCAAAGGCCAAGTATGCCCTTGGCTTCAGATTTAGGGCGTTCTAGGTTTTTATTTCCCCCAGGAGATTTTCTCGTTTTGGTAAAAACGTTATGAGGGAAACGATTTCTTTTGCTGTGTCCATAGTGTCTGATAACAACTTACAGTTTTTCATGGTGTCCTTTACACTTAAGCTGAATGAGTGTCCATGTCAGTGAATAGGATAAGCCTTTGGTTGGAGGTCCTGGATTCTTTTCGCCACAGCAGTTTTATGTCCCATCATGTTGCTGGCTCCATCATAGCATTGTCCCCTACAATTAACTTATGATAACTGTAGTTTTAATAACACATCTTTTATAGCCGACACTTAATCTCTTCGCTGATGTCAGGTACATTGTAAAACCCGAGGAAATCTTCGTGGGCCTCTAATTAGCTCTTCGTCAACCCATCGAATGTAGATGGTTAGTTGTTCCTTGTTACTGATATCTGTGTACTCATCGCATATGATTGAGAAGAAGCCACCCCTGATTTCCGATACCAGATCACGCATGACATGATTTGCCATGATGGCAACTACTTCATTTTGAATATCGTGTGTATGTGTCTTCTTTCCTCTCTAACCATTTTAAGAGAAGAGGCTGGTCTTTCCCCCTTGGTTGAAGTAACTGAATAAAGTTTAATTCATCATCGGTATCACCCTGAAAACCTGTCCTTGCTGGGCAAGATACTGCAAACATTCAATGACTTTGATGAAGCACATACCGTTAGACTCCATTGTCTTTTTTGCTGCATCACTGGACATTTCCCACACATTTCCGCAAGTTCTGGAAAGGTTTGTTTCATAGTCAATGGCTATTTTGTGGCATTCAGACACTTGATGCTCCTTGAATCACACCAACGCCATTTTCCAGTTTGAAAACCCTTTAGAAATAAAGCAGACTTCCTTACTTCTGGCAGCTGGAAGATTTGATTTTGCATTTTGTTGCATGCAAATGAAACACAACACAGAATCGCTTTACTCATTATAGTGTAGCCAAGGAAATTCCGAAAACCAGTTGGGTTGAAATGCGCGATTCTGTTTGCCACAATGCTTTTTTGGAAAGTTGAAATCCGCAGGTTGGAATGGTTCAGTTATATTGACCTCTACAGCTTTGCTGGCTGTCGACTGATCAACTTGTCGTTGGATTGGAGGAGGCTGCAACTCTTGACTGGATATTGTGGCTTCTACTTCACTAGTGAAGTTAATTGTTTCGCACATTCTTTTGGGTGGAGGCTCTTTTGAAGAATGTAAATGAAACATTATTAGACCAATATTTTAAAAACTATGTCACATGAAAAAGTGACTGGAAGTAATTCAATAAAAGTAGCAGAAATTATGCAGAGTTTATGCAGAGTTTACTCACCAGATAAAGAAGGTTTTCCATTTTGTTTGGAAAAGTAATTAGAAATTTTAAGAGATCTCTTAATCTTTTGCATTACTAGTGGTTTGTGAAGTCTCGTCGTTCGTATTTATGTTGCCGTGTACCATGTGCACTCCTTTGTTCGTAATAACCACCGGATTGAATGTTCCTTGAAGACCAGAGCTATACACAATTCTGTCGTTTAAGTACTTTCGATGACAAAATGTTTTTACAAACAGACCATGTTCAACAAAACTTGCAATTGGAATGCTCGACGAGCCGACATCAAAAGACAGACTTCGCGTTGATCGAGCTAAAATCAGGATGCACAATAACAAGAGAAACAATAATCTCATGATCTTTCAAAAATCAAGGTTGAAACTATAAAATATTTTACAATTGTAACGACTAATGCTTCATTCTGTCTACTTATCTGCGCGTTTTCTTTGCCAGTAACTCTGGTCACTTTCGAATTAACGATTTTTTTGCTATTTTTCACTCCGTTACTTTTGTTAAATTATTTTTTGTTTAATTTATTTTTATTCTTGCAAAAAGTGGGGGGCTGGTAAAGCCCCCCCCCCCCCAGCCCCTCCCTCTGTGCGGTCCCTGTTGTTGCATGAGAAGTGTTGTTTTGTTCTTGTTGTTTCTTTTCGAATAAAATTGCATCCTCGTTTACATAAGTATGTGATAAAAATAAATTACCAAGCAAGATGGTCAGTCCATGGTTTGAAACGTGCAATTTGTAGTAATAATTTACGACGCTTATTATACAGATGTGCTAACATCTGTTGAGAGTAGAGAAAAAATGCACTGGCAAGAACTACAAATAAAATTAATAAAATATGTATAACCTCCAAGGAAAAAAAAAAGCTGCAGACTGAATACTCCCACTTTCGTCATTTTTCTAATGGTTTGCTCCTAAAGGGTTGCGGTTAATTTTTTTACTGGCTTGTCCGCAGTAATCTTGTAAAAGTTATAGGGATGATGACACAAATCAGCCCTTCAGTATCCCTCTTTCACACTCTCCTGTCCAGGCCAAATTAACAGGAAAAGCAGTGACAATTTTTTACTCTCAGGTTATACGTATTTTTTCAATGACGTCTACAGATTTTTATCAATTATAGTTGTGGTTCTTGCCAGTGCATTTTTTCCCTACTCTCAGTTATTAGAACAATGCTAGAAGTGTCGTAGATAATTACAGTGAATTGCGCGTTTCAAACCATCCACTGACCAGCTTCCTTGGTAGGCAATTGTTATACGTATGTAAGCAAGGATGCAATTATATTCGAAAAGAAACAACAAGAACGAAACAACACTTCTCATGCAACAATAACGCTACGAATACAGGGCATGAATGGAACAAAAGAAACCTTTCGTTACTTTGCGAAACATAAATATTTACCGGGTTTGAAGGTCAAAAGTTCAAGTTAACAACATCTTATATGTGTATGCCTCTAGAAAATGAGTTCACAATGAAACTGATAACATTGGATAACATTATGGACTCAAACTTTCCGTAGCTCACTGAAGTGCAAGTACGTACTTTCTTTCGGTAGTAACCGTTCATTATGTCAAATTATGTCTGCACAATTGACGCACATTCAGTTTTCGTTTTTGAGCATATGTATACTGATTTGGTTTGAAATTCTGTCATATTTTTGCTCTACTACTACCGTTTTAAAGGGGTGCTCTTGAAATGAAACGTACCGCCAAGTTGTACATGCATTTCAGTGAAACTGACACTGCGTGCGTTTTGTAATGTAAACAATTACAAAAATAATTCTCGATACCTTTCGCATTACAGTGGAGTACATTTCTTGCACCTAAATTGTTTGAAGCTCTATTAGCACTATAATCGAGGTTAAGTACTATTGCATCATTGGTATTTTAAGCCAGAGATTATAAGCACTAATCGAACTTGAAACAAACCGATTCAGCCCTGCATAAGTGAGGTTTGCTTGTGGTGCAGTACCAATTGACACTATGATTCTTAAAACAAAGTCTATTCTCCCAAGCAAAAGAAAATGCAAGAATTCAATAATGACAATGCTCTACTTGCAAACACTGAATATTTATTTTGTGTAACTATACAATAACAGACATTTAAAAATTATGGTAATTTCAGCTCTAATCAATACTATTCAGCTAGTGATGATGCAACATGTACATACTTGTCACGTGAGTTCTCTAACTAAAGATAATTTCATCATCAAACACTACATGTACACTAGCATAATAATTTATCTTACTGCTGCAGCAACCAAACTGTTTTGTTACATGAATAAAGGGGTGGTTTCTAAAGAAACTGTGGTGCTGCGTCGGTGGGGAAGTAGTATACAAAAATTTGGTTTATCAACAGAGTTGATAATGTAAATTGACCACCGTACAAAGATTCTAAAAGCTGACGTTTCGAGCGTTAGCCCTTCGTCAGAGCGAATCGAGGGATTATGGGTTACGTGTAGTTTTTATAGTAGAGTAGGAGCTACGCTATTGGTGGTAACATGGCAACGTGAGAAGTAGGAATATATTAGTTAAATGAAAACCAAATTTTTGATAAACCAAATTTTTGTATACTACTTCCCCACCGATGCAGCACCACAGTTTCTTTAGAAACTACCCCTTCATTCATTTGTATTCAACCTCTGCGACCACTAACCTTGTGTTCTAGTATTTTTTAATCCACAGATTTCTAACAGGAGACCCAAGACGACGATGCCAAGCTTGAAGAAACTCACCAAGGAGCTACGCCAGGAAATCGTAAGTTTTCATTTAACTAATATATTCCTACTTTTCACGTTGCCATGTTACCACCATTAGCGTAGCTCCTACTCTACTATAAAAACTACATGTAACCCATAATCCCTCGATTCGCTCTGACGAAGGGCTAACGCTCGAAACGTCAGCTTTTAGAATCTCTGTACGGTGGTCAATTTACATTATCAACTCCGTTGATAAACCAAATTTTTGTATACTACTTCCCCACCGACGCAGCACCACAGTTTCTTTAGAAACTACCCCTTCAGCCGACATCAAAAGACAGACTTCGTGTTGATCGAGCTAAAATCAGGATGCACAATAACAAGAGAAACAATAACCTCATGATCTTCCAAAAATCAAGGTTGAAACTATAAAATATTTTACAATTGTAACGACTAATGCTTCATTCTATTTATCTGCGCGTTTTCTTTGCCAGTAACTCTGGTCACTTTCGAATTAACGATTTTTTTGCTATTTTTCACTCCGTTACTTTTGTTAAATTATTTTTTGTTGAATTTATTTTTATTCTTGCAAAAAGTGGGGGGCTGGTAAAGCCCCCCCCCCCCAGCCCCTCCCTCTGTGCGGTCCCTGTTGTTGCATGAGAAGTGTTGTTTTGTTCTTGTTGTTTCTTTTCGAATAAAATTGCATCCTCGTTTACATAAGTATGTGATAAAAATAAATTACCAAGCAAGATGGTCAGTCCATGGTTTGAAACGTGCAATTTGTAGTAATAATTTACGACGCTTATTATACAGATCTGCTAACACCTGTTGAGAGTAGAGAAAAAATGCACTGGCAAGAACTACAAATAAAATTAATAAAATATGTATAACCTCCAAGGAAAAAAAAGCTGCAGACTGAATACTCCCACTTTCGTCATTTTTCTAATGGTTTGCTCCTAAAGGGTTGCGGTTAATTTTTTTACTGGCTTGTCCGCAGTAATCTTGTAAAAGTTATAGGGATGATGACACAAATCAGCCCTTCAGTATCCCTCTTTCACACTCTCCTGTCCAGGCCAAATTAACAGGAAAAGCAGTGACAATTTTTTACTCTCAGGTTATACGTATTTTTTCAATGACGTCTACAGATTTTTATCAATTTTAGTTGTGGTTCTTGCCAGTGCATTTTTTCCCTACTCTCAGTTATTAGAACAATGCTAGAAGTGTCGTAGATAATTACAGTGAATTGCGCGTTTCAAACCATCCACTGACCAGCTTCCTTGGTAGGCAATTGTTATACGTATGTAAGCAAGGATGCAATTTTATTCGAAAAGAAACAACAAGAACGAAACAACACTTCTCAATTTACATTATCAACTCTGTTGATAAACAAAATTTTTGTATACTACTTCCCCACAGACGCAGCACCACAGTTTCTTTAGAAACTACCCCTTCATTCATTTGTATTCAACCGCTGCGACCACTAACCTTGTGTTCTAGTATTTTTTAATCCACAGATTTCTAACAGGAGACCCAAGACGACGATACCAAGCTTGAAGAAACTCACCAAGGAGCTACGCCAGGAAATCGTAAGTTTTCATTTAACTAATATATTCCTACTTTTCACGTTGCCATGTTACCACCAATAGCGTAGCTCCTACTCTACTATAAAAACTACACGTAACCCATAATCCCTCGATTCGCTTTGATGAAGGGCTAACGCTCGAAACGTCAGCTTTTAGGATCTCTGTACGGTGGTCAATTTACATTATCAACTCCGTTGATAAACCAAATTTTTGTATACTACTTCCCCACCGACGCAGCACCACAGTTTCTTTAGAAACTACCCCTTCATTCATTTGTATTCAACCGCTGCGACCACTAACCTTGTGTTCTAGTATTTTTTAATCCACAGATTTCTAACAGGAGACCCAAGATGACGATGCCAAGCTTGAAGAAACTCACCAAGGAGTTACGCCAGGAAATCGTAAGTTTTCATTTAACTAATATATTCCTACTTTTCCCGTTGCCATGTTACCACCCCTTCATTCATTTGTATTTAACCGCTGCGACCACTAACCTTGTGTTCTAGTTTTGTTACATGGTTCTGAGTAAAACTTTCAAAGGCCCATTATCCCCATCAAAGCTTTGCAGTGATCGTTTTTTCATTCAAAACGATGATTAAAACAAAAAATAATAATGAAATGTGACCCTTCATGCAAAAAGGGGGCTTATCCAAATTTCACGCTATAGCTATTTCATGGTCCTGGTCGTGAAATTGTAAAAAATTATGGGAATGCGAGTGAAATTTCGATTTCACGGTGTGAAAAAGGTCACAGTCACCGTGAAAATATTTCACGCCGTGAAAACAGGTCATAACGTCTGAGAAATATTTCATGCCATGAAACAAAGTGAACTTCTTTTGCGTAAACATCAATCTGTTACCCTGAATATCATGCCATCATTATGTCACGCCGCCTGCAAAGGTTTTACTGCAAGC
>NC_090892.1:9437472-9439972 GCF_036669925.1 Montipora capricornis
CAATGCTGAATTTGCGATGTGAAAGCGAATCCATTTATAGTTAAAACCTATGGGGTTTATTACTTACTTGGGTCACAATTTTTACCTTAAAACAATTTTTCTTTTCATATACCATTAACAAGAAGTACATCTAATTCCTGTACATAAAGTGCTTTTAAAATCAAATGCTAAGCCGAAACAATTTGTTTTCTATTCATATCCCATTAACAAGAAGTAACTAAAACAAGACCTTGAACAATTGGTTCAGTTTGATGGGGCTCTGCACTGGAGGATGTATTGATGGTGCCCTACCAAAAAGAAAAGTCAATGATAAAGTAATAATGAAAAATAATTTTATCATGGCAAGAGCAACACAAAAAACAAATAGTCAGCAAATTCATTAGCTTTTGCCAAATCCCTTGGGAAGGATCGCCAAGATTCAGTAGTGGTTTTACATCTTCCTGCTCTTATTTACGAACACCAGAAAAACCAGGCTAGGTAGTTTCCAAATTTTTTTGCAACCAGATTGACGACTCTTTCCACTTTCGGGAGCAATGAAATATGACTGACAGACAGATTAGAAGAAACACTATTTTCTATGTCTGGGGGTGAACAGATGTTTGGAAAATGTTGAGGGGTAGATTGCAGGCAGTTTCTAACTTCTTCCCCTCGGTCCCTCCCCTTCGCGTTCTTGTTTGACTATAGGCCAGATTTTCCCATAGCCATGTTAAAAACAATCATTCTAAAGTCAACCCCAGTGCAAAGAAATGTCTAAACTTGACCAAACCGCCTACTATGGCTATAAAGTATGCAAGTACTGTACAATGTCCATACCTGAGCAGCAGATGCTGCCTTGAGTCTCAGATAGAGGCTGCCTTGATCCCTAACAGAATTTAAATCACGAGCTGAGCATCCACTTGCAGCAGCTGCAAAGGGTTCTAATGTGTTGCTTTCAACAACTAGGACAACCTCAACATCTCTGTGTCTGTATTAATATTAAATATACAACACTTCCATCCATATTACATGTATGTAACCCATCTACATGTATACATGTCATTTACTATAGATATCATTAGTTCCTTGATAAGATTTTAACGACTACACACAAAGTATTCTGCAAACGTAAAGACTCACTCTGACAAACAAAACTTTATTTTGAGTCTATAGTTGAATAGTAATATTATTACAATTGCTGTAGATTTAACCCCCACACCATGTCACTTTACAAGGTTTTGACTAGCCTTCCCAGACAACCATGAGTTATTCTCCCTAGAACAACAATGCACTTTCCAGCCTTGGGTGGTGCTACTTTTCATGTAACATGTCTTTCATGTGTTGCAATGTCCATGAATTATAATTATACACCATAGTTTTAGTAAACTTGTTTAATAACAAAAAAAGGTAATGAGTCTGCACAATCCACCTGAAAATCCGCTCAATAAAAAACAAAATTCCCAAATGCAATGTAAATTTACTCACCCATCTACATCAGCAAACAGCTCACATAGTTTGCGGAATGTAGTGGCAGGTGGTGCCCCCCTGGAGATTTCAAATCTCTTCACCCTGCCACCATTTTCAAGCTCCACTCGCTGGTGACGCTGCGGAACGCTCCTCTTGTCATGGTTCACCAAAACAACCGTGAAGCTATAGTGAGGAACTTGATTCACACTGCCTCTTCCACGGCTGCGACCTCTTCCCCTAGCTCTAATACCACTTGGTCCAGAAGACTGCATGTTTTCTGGCAACTGAAATGTTGGTACAACCCGGCTTTGAAATGCATCCCTGACTTGACTTGCTATGCCATTAACAGATTCAGCGGCCTTCAGGGAAAAATTAAGAAGAAAAATCTACATGGACTTGTGAACAACACAATTAAAATAAAAAATGGTAAAGAACACGTAAGTCCATTCATAATCATAAAAATAATCATAATACCACATCCAACACATGCTCATGGAACAACGTTACAATTGTCACATACCTGAACTACAGAGATTGAGTCAAGTGCAGAGACTCGTGCTAAGAACAGCATACATGCCAATTGATTGGATTTTTTACGTTAAAATTTACCACCAAAACACTATTCCCTTCTTTTTAGCAGACTTTTTAGTGTCATGTGTCTACGTTTTACTAGTAATTAGACGACTGTCATATCATGCATTTTGTCATAGCGATGATTAATAACCTTTGATAGGTGGACTTCAAGGCATACCATTTCTGTAGGTAATGGCATGATTATGAGTCAAGTCAAAAAAGTTTCAGATACTAACAACATGGCGCAAAGGTAGAGTGCATTTTGTGACCCTAAAAAATTCAATGAAATGCTCACTAATTCCAAAGGGCATGAGAAAAAATTGTGTGATTACTTACTGCAGGAATAACCATTGTTAATTTACATTGCACAACCATTCCTGAGGCAGGCTATTGAATCAGATGCCATGAAAAGCTCATTGGAGGGCCACGTGTCAAACATGTTAATTATCGAATTAACAGTGGTCACACACTGTTGTGATTCTTG
>NC_090892.1:9452472-9454972 GCF_036669925.1 Montipora capricornis
GCCGTCCGCGGCTCAGAAACGTCGCGTGCTTAAAGTCCCTAATATTCCTACCCGGGTAGTTCACATTGAGAGGCGTATGATAATGGGTGGGAGGTTGGGCAACACATGGAAAAGGACAGATGTCAAAACGAGGCAGCCTCTCTCGATCTGAAACGCTGTTTTCTGAGACCAAATTTCACGAACTGATGGACCACGATTCACTCAACAAATATTTACAACAACGTTGTAATCAATGATCAACACATTGAAGCCATTTTCTTGCCTGTGCGCTAAACGTTGTGATAGCAACGTACCTTCGAGATTCCCCGGTGAGGAGCTTTTTTTCTATATCGCCACGCTGCGTTTCTCGTGAACTGTAGAAGAGTCCAGTGCAATACCTGTGTAGACAACTCATAACCCACTCCTCAAAGAGCTTGCAGTGGTATTTTAAACGACTTCAAACATAATAAAACAGACAAAATTATGGTCTTTGTTATCACAGTTCGTGTTTAGAATAAAATGCATTGTCGTAACGGGAAGACGGCCCGATTTGCGCCAAACTGGACAAAAGCAATCCGTGATTCTCTCTGAAACACTAGTTACATTAGAAGAAAACGTCCTTTTGATGCCCCACTAATTTTTCTTTATGAGACACTCCACCCATGTGGTCTGAACATAGAGTTCCACACCGTTTGAATGCGTGGTTACCCCACATTTTCTTTTTGGATTTCAATACCACTTGTTAAGATCTACATTTTCTGCATAATCACTCACCGGGGCAAAAATATCTTATTAGTAGGCACCGGCCGTAAAACCAATCGGATAGCGTATATCTTAGTACCAATACCAACCACCCTCTAAATGCGCTTCTGCCCCGCATCAGTAATACATAACAATTATTTTTTGAAATCGAGGTGAGTCCATATTATCTGAGAGCAGACAGGGACAGGGACAGGAGGAACTGTAATCTAAATAGAAGAGAGGGGTTCTATTTTTCATGCATTTTGGATAGACAAGTAAGCTTCAGTTTGGAAAAAGAACGCCATACATTTCTTTGTATTTTAAAGTTCTTTACAAATATTATTCATGAATTATCTTCCAAAAATGCGTGGTTTCCCCTAATTTTCTTTTTGGATTTCAACAACACTCTTTTAAGATATACATTTCCTGCATGATCATAAACCGGGCACAAATATCTTTGAATTGGTAGGCACTTTCCTTAAAATTCTAAAGGTTTGTTCTCCGAGATGGTGTTAAAATTATATCTAGAGACCAATTATTTAATTTTGTGTGGGTGCGGTCACCTACACGGGAGCCTGGGTTCATGCTTGGTTGTTGACATCACTCACACTGTCCAGACATGACATGGTCATGAGGTTGATCCTTAATCGAACGACAATAACTACACGTGTTCCGCGATCTAGATAAATTGCTTTTTCTCCGAGAAATTAATTCACGCAATAATCTTAAATAGGCAAGATGAAGTTACTCTTTCTTGGATGCGTTCTCATGTTCACGATTGCAACATGGTAAGTTGGT
The DNA here is from genome assembly GCF_036669925.1 of Montipora capricornis. Taxonomy (NCBI): domain Eukaryota; kingdom Metazoa; phylum Cnidaria; class Anthozoa; order Scleractinia; family Acroporidae; genus Montipora; species Montipora capricornis. Next base: position 9,453,991 of record NC_090892.1, read on the forward strand.
AACCGATAGTTTCTGCGAGTGTTGCATCTCTGTAATTTTAAGCAGGCATTTAGCTCAACGTCTTGAATTTGTTTGGCTTGCGCGTTATATGTATATTTGGGTCAAGTTAGGTTTGGTTCGGATTGGGATTACATCTTAGTACTGATCAGAGGATATGTTGTTCAAAAGGACGGTTTGACTGAGCACGTTAGCGAAAGGACTTTGTACCTCAGTATCAGGATCTCACTGATAAGAATTTAAAGGGGCTCTTTCATGTTATTTGGTCTCGCTGAAAATCAATGCTTGAGATGCCTGAAGTTAAAACATGAATTAGAAATAACAGTAAGCAACGAAGTGTAGAGAAGCGACAACTGGTTTCAAAAATACATCCATCATTGTTTCACGCCCTAAACAGCTCATACTGAAAGCCCCAATTTCCTCTTTTGGTATTGGGTTCCTAGACTATGTCACTGCACCGAGATCATTAATAAATTTTACTCTCTTCTGCTGTTGCACATGGCAAAGAAGGAAATGGAATGCATTTTGAAAACTTTAACAGCAACAAAGAGAAGGTCTCGAGTGCAGTGTGCTCCTGATCATTGAGCGCACCAACTGATCGAGATATGTTATTTTTCTGTAGGACTTTTGGTGACAATGATCTTGTTCGTTTCCTCAACACCATTCGCACTATGCTGCGAGAAGTAGAAACAGAAGTGCTTAACATAATGCAGGACCAAGAGCGTTGTGAGTTTTATGCCAACCGCATCCTCTGTGCACTGCGACATATGGTACTCGTCAATGTCCATTTACAGCGCAGTGGCATTAACCCTCCAGATGAAGTTCAGGAGCTGCAGACATTACAGGAAAACCTCAAAGCAATTTATACATTGCTGTATGAGCTTCCCGTGATGCATGGCTATGCCTATAGGTCACCAACAGAGCAGCCATCTGGTCCAGGGAGGCCAAGGTATGTGATAACTTCTGAACAGCTTGCGTGCCTGCG
>NC_090892.1:9472472-9477472 GCF_036669925.1 Montipora capricornis
AACCGTTCTGTCTCTCAGTTAAATACTGTTCCCAGAGCTCTCTCGTAAGCGACCACCACTCAAATTTCTAAAGCGACCGCGACCACTTTTTAGGCCACAAATTTGACATATTCTTTTGTTTTCTGTTTCTGGTAAGCGACCACCCAACATAATCATGTATGATCGTTAGTGAATCACTACTCAGACGTGACAAAAGTTCAATTTTTAATGACGCTACCCCGGACTGCTGACAGATAATAAGACCTAATAACAGTTTACATTAATTGTTACAGTGATCTGTTCCAAAATGATATACTGTCAGTACAAGTTTCATCAGAAGAATGCATAGATTGGCCAGGCGCTATTCAATGTGAAATATGCCAGTGCTTTCAATCTTTTCTTTAAGCCATAGAATAGAAATGTCATTGTCTCCGTAGAAAATGTAACTGCAGGGAATTTCCAGTCCATAACCTGCTCCTCGATTTACACGTTTTTCTGTTATAATGGCCTTTCCATTGTTGGTCCTTCGTTTCAAGAATTTGCTGACATACTGAGACATTTGTAATGGTATGTGGCCGACAATTTCGTCTTCTTTTGACACGGTGTTGGGATGTTCAGCTTCAGTAAAATTTCTTGACAGGGGCCTCACTACTACAACTGCCTTTCCATCTTTTTCATTCAGTGGCTCACGTTTCAGTCTACGTTGCTCACCAATTTCGGGAACCCATGTTGTTTCATCCTTGTAGACATGATAACCTCGTATGAATGAATGAACCGTGATGCTTGAAAAATTCTTTTTCTCCATGTGGACTTCAAACGGAGCGAATCGATGGTGAATGATAGGCAAATGACGAAGATTTTCAGTTCTGTTACTGCACGTGTTACACGTTGGTTGCGTGGTGGGTGTTCAAGTTTGATTGGCATCTGCACTTTGTATCCTTAACGCGTGAGATAAAGATAAAATACTCGAGGGAATTTCCCACATTTGTACATGCACGTGTGCTCAACAGGGTTAAAGATGAGGAACTGTGTTAAATGCTCAAGTCTTACGAATTATATTTGTCTGAGGTGTGCAAAACCTGTCTGTAACAAGTCTAAAGAATGTTCATCCCCTGCTGACGAAGACAGCCTAGGCTGGAAAGCTGGTGTATCGGTGGCTTATTGCGTTTCTTGTTTTGACGTGCCGACCCCGAAGGTGGCCACGCAAGAATCCCAGTTAAGGACATCAAACCAGTTACAAAGAAATTCACAGCGAAGAAGCCACCAATGCCCCCACAAGCTAATGATGGTGAAAGAAAAAATAGAAGTCATCCGGAAATCTAACAAGGGTAACAGCACGAGAAAGTTAGCGAAAATATTTGATTGCGGGAAAACACAGATTGTCAAAATCCTGAAGCAGAAAGCTAGGATTCTAGAATCGTGGAACTCTAATGAAGGAGCTCAATCTCAAAAGAGATTGAATGTTGAAAAGTATGGCGAAATCAATGGTTTGTTGTGGAAATGGTATACCAGAGCAAGAGAGTCAAATATCCCTGTTGATGGCCCCATGCTGGTCGAAGAAGCGCGAATCATAGCTGAGAGAATTGGAGATGACTTATTTAAAGGAACAAGTGGTTGGCTAGACAAGTGGAAAAAGAGACATAAAATCGGCCAAATGAATATTGCTGGGGAAGAGGGAGATGTAAGCCAAGAGACGATAGACAGCTGGAATGAAAGATTGAAAGAGCTAACTAGGGGCTACTCACCGAGGGATATATGGAATGAGGACGAAACTGGCTGTTTCTGGAAGGCGATGCTTCAGAAATCGCTCTCTCAAAAGGGGAAACGCTGTAGGGGCAGCAAAAATGCGAAGCAACGAATAACCTCTGCATTTTTTGTGAATGTAGCGGGCAACAAAGAGGCCCTTATTGTGATAGGAAGTAGCAGACGACCGCGCTGCTTCGCACGTTTGGCAAATCCATCATACCCCTGCGGTGCCCAGTACTTCAGCAACGAGAAGGCATGGATGAGAACCGAGATAATGGTTACTATCCTTACCAGGTTGAACAACCGTCTGAAAAGAGAGGAAAGGCATATTATCCTTTTCTTAGACAATGCACCATGTCATCCACCCTCGCTGACAGACATGTTCTCCAACATTAAAGTGGCCTTTCTACCGAAGAACACCACATCGCGCACGCAGCCCCTGGATGCAGGTATAATCAAGGTGTGGAAGATCTACTACAAAAGGAAGTTGCTGCGGCATATCGTTAGTCAAGTTGACGGAGAACACTCTGCCAGCGAGATAGTAAAGTCTGTGAACCTCCTAATGGCCGTGCGATGGATGGTAAATGCGTGGGACGAAGTCAAGTGCGAGGTAATCAGTAAGTGTTTCAGACATGTTGGAATGTACCCCTCAGCCATGGAATTGGATGAAGATGACGATGACCCGTTTGCCGGTGAGGAGTTACTAGACCTTGAAGCCCTGGTGCAGAAGATGTTTAAGAAAGGTATTGACGCTGCACCCTATGCTGCCTTCGACGATGATGCGGACGCCTATTAATATTACTCCTTAGATACCGCCGACCCTGACTGGAGGGAGACCCTACAAGATGAGGTTATCGCTACTCACGTAAACAGCAACAAGACGGAAATAGCAACTGATTCCGACAGTGATGATAGCAGTGACTATACTCCCTTACCAATCCCAGCGGTGCAAACAGTTAAAGGAGCACTTGATCTTGTGCGTCAGATCGCTGAGTTTGCAGATTATCGGAGTTGCGAGGATTTGTCTAGTGCAGTCACGAAAGTGTCTGATATTCTTGTTGACATGAGGCTTAAGTCACAGAAGCAATCGAGCATTCTAGATTTCGTGGATAAGCGATCGAATGAGACCGAGTAATGTAAATACATTATTAAGATTTCAAGTACAGTATATGCACCCCATGTTTGACGTTGTTTTCCTAGGTTTTGTTCGGTTTAAATTTCAGGTGATTTTCATTAACATGAGACACATTGACAAGTACTGTACACTCCACTCTACCAAGAGAAAATGAGGAGACAGAGAGGGAGGTTCCCGGTCCAGCCCTTGGGATATGTCATGCCCACGAAAGTTATTTTTAGACGAGCGGAAGTCTTTGTTCTAGCGGAAGTCTGTATTCCGAGACGTCTGCATGCATTTTGAAAAGACATGATGAATATTTATTCATCAGCCTTCCACGTGCGCCGCCATTTTCTCTTTTCACTAAGAACCTGAGAGCGAGACAAGACTGCATGCGGACGTCTCGGAAGACAGACTTCCGACTTCCGCTCGTCTAAAAATAACTTTCGTGGACATGACATATCCCGGCCAACGCCCTGAGACTCCCTCTCTGTCCTCTCATTTTCTCTTGACTCTACGTAATCGCTAGTTGTTGTCCTTCAGTAGCATTTGGAGTAATGATTCAAAGTTCGAGTGAGGCCTAACACTACTGTGAAGTTTTTGTACCCAATTATTCCATCAGGGATCAACCCTAGTATTGGAATTGGGCCCACACAAGGACAGAGAAAAACTCTGACCAGGGTGGGATTTGAACCCACGACCTTCGGATTAGATCACCACTGCTCTACCGACTGAGCTACAAGGCCAGAACGGGAGCTGGCCGTGGGTATGTGAGATGTTATTCACAAGGACAAATTAGGCTCGGCCCAAGCCTAAAAGGAAGCGGCGAAATCAAAGGAGAGTATCAGATGGAGAGAGAAGGTTGTGTGCAGCCGTTGGTGATCTACCACCACCTCCACTTGCAGGATCAAGTCAGCTCGAGGATGAAGCACACTGTGCTATACGTGCGTTTGAGGTCGACCAGATGACATACAGGTTTAGTTATTGTGACGTTTGCAAGGAACGGCGCTTAGAGGGCAAAGGTACAGGAAACATGTGCACACGTTGCAGAAGAGATAAGAAGGTACCAAGAGTTTGGTCTGGTGAAAACAATATGGACCCATTGCCTCTTCCTGTGGAGTTGTCTGGAAATGTCAGATGCTGAGCAGATGCTGGTAGCGAGGCTAGCACCTACTGTGCATGTACATATGTTGAGGCATGGAGGTATTGCTTCAAAGGGACATTGCATTGCATTCTCTCAGGCTGTGCAAGAGCCAGCAACTATTCTCCCACGCCTACCAGCTGAGGAGACAAGGAAAAGATGATACGCATAAGGACTTCAGGGTTAGAAGACATCGAGTTGAAGAAGCTCTTCGCTGGTTGAAAGACAACAATCCTGCCTATAGTGACATTGTCATTGACAGTGCCTGCATACGGAATTTACCGGAGGATGGTGAGTTGCCAAATCTGAGAACGGTTGAGTTTTCTGAAACAGAACACATGGATGACCAAGGCCCAGCTCCACAGCAATTAGTTGCTGGTGAAACAGATGGCAGCGATGACTCAACAGTGTCTGGAGTGATTCTTGCTGAGCCAGGGGTGAATGTGCAAGCTGAAGTAGAAGCAGCCTTAAATCGGGTTGTGTCTGAACCGAGGGAAGTTGAGACAGACCAAGCACAACAAGGTGCGGAACGACCAGTGATCCCATGGCCCACCACTGACACAACTCCAGCATCTGAGTTCACCACCCCCTATTTTTTAACAATGGTGTTTCCTTGCTTGTTTCCCTATGGAAAGGGTGATTACCACATCAACCGTCCAATTTCATGTCCTGCACTCCATGAGTGGGCAGAGCACTTGCTGTGGTACCAGGATGGCAGATTTGCTCGGCATAAAGTGTGGAAGTTTATTGTTCACAACATGATCTTGAGAAAGCGTGCCCTGGAGCAGAGCAGGTACTTTGTTGATCAGCAACTAGGTGACCCACACATAACTGTAGCAGACCTACAAGAGCGACTAGCAAGGGGTGATACTTCATTCACAAACAAGCTTTTGTATTTCGGTGCAAACTTGCGTGGCACAGCTCAGTACTGGCATCAAAGACGCAGAGAGCTTCGTGCCTTTGTTGAGTTCATGGTCAATGAAAAGCATGGATTGCCTTCCTTTTTTATGACTGGAAGCT
>NC_090892.1:9484972-9493164 GCF_036669925.1 Montipora capricornis
AGCTTTTATTTGTTAGAGAATTTGTCATATAGCATTGCCTGCATTCGAACACCAATTATAATCAACCTTTGATGCATGCATACCAGCAACACTTTACATCAAAATGTGACTTGCACTGATAAACAAATTGCATGTGTCCTTGAAGAACATTTCCAGTTGTGAATTAAGTTGAATTTGACTTGAAATCGAAAACTTTAAATAATAAAAACACCTAGTTCGTTACTTTCAAAACAGACATGTATTAAAAGAAATAATACATATATATTTATCAAGCTTTTTGATAGTTATTGATGATGTTTAGTGGTCACCAATCATTGTATCTATAATTCACAAGTATGCATAGCAATAAATGTTTTGGTCATACTGTACCCAGTAAAACACATTGAACCTGTCTCAGAAGCAAGAGTAGTATAAAAACACATATGTGACATTTTCAACTTGCTAAAGCAAATCAAAAAACAAGTTTGTGTATCTAAACATCCTAGAACAAGAAGAGCATTTGTTTCTCAATGTCTGTACACACTGTTTAGAACAAGTGAACATGTCTTGCTCATTTCATTGATAGTCTCCTTTGCAGCTGGTTTGTAAACTGTGTGTTTGCAGCAATTTAAAGATCATTTCAAGTCTGTACTGTGCACATGCTCTTATTCATTTAAGGGGATGGCTCATAACTATCAAACTGTTGCTATGGAGCCCTTCGAATAATCACTTCTCAATACCCTCTCACTCTACAGTTACCATTTTCTGTCAAACGTGTTTAGTTAATGAAAAATGATGGGATGGTTCCCATCCGGTGAAAAAACCATGTATATCTTTGTTTCCTGTTTTTCACAGAAATGTACAGCAGAGGACTGGGACTAGTTGCACATGCACATTCTGATTGAAGTGATGTCAGATTTCCATTCAAAAAGTTATTTCACAGAACCTCCCATGCAATCTTCTTGCAGGGTTCTTTGACTAGAAAGTTCCCTTAGCAACCCTTGTCTTTCTGTAGTTACATGTCAGTGCCATCCCCCTTAATGTGTCTCAAAATGAAGCAGGTTGCAAGTAATTATTACTTATCTGTTTTGCTCTCGTTGGAAGAGACAACTTTATAGGGGTAACAAGCATATGAAATGTTGTCAAGAATTTTAAATGTCTCAAAAATAACGTAACTAAAAACACTTTCTAATAAATAAATCTCAACTACAAAATATTAATAATGCAGCATGCAGGCATGGAGAGATCCCTACCCTCATATCTTTGGAACCCAAACTTGTACAGAAACACTGTCTGACTATGTTATTACAACCAAAGAGGTTTTCCAGACTTTTTGAGTGAGAACCACATCATTTTGATATTTTGCGTGACCAGAACAGAACGAAGCCTAAAACGCGAGCAGTGTACACATCTGGATAAAGGAAACGCTACTGACGGTGAGTGATGGCCAAGGTCCAAAACTCCTCAAATTATTATTTTTTTTTTCAAATTGCATTATTTTAATGCATACTTGGGGCCTAGCGTGAGTTGTGCATGCACAATAACAATTTTTGAAGTACACATTTCAGGTGCAAACATTATTTTAAATTACACAAGTCAGTCACTCTCAAATGTTTCACTAATACATGTACAGTGGCAAGAAAGAAAAAAAACCACAAAAATCCATTAGCAACAATGCTTAGTCTGTAGTGTAGAAGGACCCCACTTAATGTGGGTTCACGTCGTACAAATAGCAGTTGTTATGAATTCCCTGATTAAGCTCCGTGAACAGAGTCCACAAACAACGTAAGATCAAGCAAAGAAAGGTTTTAAAAAAACAGCGCGTGACCAAAAAATATATTTGGCAAAACTCCGAGGAAATCTCTTGAGCTTCTCAATCAGTACACTGAGGTAAACCCGAATTTTCCTTAAAACAACACACTTTGCAAAAAGACATTAACATTGGGTAACTTTCTTCAGCATACTCGGGTGACTGAGTGTGAGTATTGTCTATAATTAAGAGAGTTTTGATGTCAGGCGAAAAGACAGCCAAGTTGGATTCTGTTTGTACGTCGAACTATGACGTTTTCAGTTTTGTTTTTAATAGTGCTTGGTGAATATAAAATGTCTTGATTTTCCAACCTTTGTAAACTCTTCGTTCAGATTTGTTCATTCCAATCATCACAAGCTGAATAAATACCATAACACATGTCCCATATTTAAATGTTTGTTCCATGAATTAGCCTTTTGTCGTTACGAAAACCTTTTAATTTTCTGGACTTTTGTTGCTGTTCTCAACAGGGCGTTCGTACTTTATCCCCCGGGCGTTTGTTGTGATAAAAATAAATGACGTCAAGATGCAAATGGCACTTCGTTCCCAGGTTATTATATCCTCATCTTTGTTGCCTGATCTAGGGGAAGAAAGTTCGAGTCTGCAAATTATACTACTACTACCATTGATCCGTTGTAAAGGTCAGAACGTCAGCACACCAAGCTTTACAAAATTGTCAGGAATGGTGACAATGGACCCAATATTAACCGAAATGCAGCTATTTACAAATGTCAAACTTTACAAAGAAATGTATGGCCATCCGTACGCTGCGTCCGTCTGAACAAAAATTGCGTTCACAACTGCGAGGATCATAGCTTCATTTGAAACACTTCTTTGTAAATTTGGATGTATTTAAATGGCTGTATCTCAATCAAAATTAGCCCGATTAATGCAAAACTGTGTGCTCTTTCTGACTGTGGATAATAGTTGCTAATCCTATAATTTACATACTCCTACACAGAGGATAATGTGAAGTGCTAGATTTCTATCCCATATGAACCATGTGAACGTTAGCCCTATTGATGGAAATGGGCCCACACACGGACAGAGAAAAACTCTGACCAGGGTGGGAATTGAACCCACGACCTTCAGGTTAGATCTCCGCCACTCTACCGACTGAGCTACAAGGTCAGACGGGAGCAGGCCGTTGGAACTGAAGATGTTAAAGTCACGGCAATGAACATGTACAAGTACAAGGAAAGGTTACGTTTATACAAACGTTGGCCATGTAGCACTTATATTTTAAACAGAGTTAACTGAATAGAGGGTAATGTGAAGTGCTAGATTTCTATCCCATATGAACCATGTGAGCGTTAGCCCTACTGATGGAAATGGAAATGGAAATCTAGCACTTCACATTACCCTCTATTCAGTTAACTCTGTTTAAAATATAAGTGCTACACGGCCAACGTTTGTATAAACGTAACCTTTCCTTGTGCTTGTACATGTTCATTGCCGTGACTTTAATGTCTTCAGTTCCCACGGCCTGCTCCCGTCTGACCTTGTAGCTCAGTCGGTAGAGCGGCTGAGATCTAACCCGAAGGTCGTGGGTTCAATTCCCACCCTGGTCAGAGTTTTTCTCTGTCCTTGTGTGGGGCCATTTCTATCAGTAGGGCTAACGCTCACATGGTTCATATGGGATAGAAATCTAGCTCTTCACATTACCCTCTATTCAGTTATACTCCTACATACTTTAGTCCTCTCCGGTTTGAATTGCAGACGAGATCGCAGCCTGAGCACGAGCTTCCATTGTTTGATCAAGACAACTAAATAGATGGAGCTTTACGATCATCGAAGCTATCATGGTACTGTCAATGATGTAATCGGCCATCACAACAATAACATTATTGAAAGTTGACCTTTTTAAAATGGCTGCTTAGACTTAAATACTGTTAATCAACACTTTTTGAAATGGGTGTTTGGTCTTTGGTGAGCACTGTTTGAAACGTTGCTTACATTGTACATATAGACAAACAGTACTCCTTTGAAATAGTATTTATAGGGTAGTCCATTTTGGTAGTCCATGGACTGGGGATCAGTGTTTTGTTCAACACCGGAATTTATAGCAGGCTCGCATAGTCAGGTTAACTTTACAGTAGAATTGGCTAGTTTTTATTTCGTTTCCCAGACTAAATGCTGCTGAATTGCTTAATTCCCTTGATAGCAGTACTCATCCGTTATGGATGTAATGATGTCTACTCTCAAGTGCTTTTAACACTCTTCTAAGTTCTTCAAAGTACTTTTAAAGCTTTGTAGGTTCATTTTAGGCCACGTTATAAATTTCTTTTCTGTTCTGTGTTATTCTAGGGGAGCTTGAAGGTTTTCAAATTTACGAAGCCATTTTTTGTGTAGTTCACGAAAATCTCATTGTATTGTATTGAACCTTTCCAAAGTTCGTGGCTGGTATATTTTGATACTCCTAACATATTTTTATCAATCTCGAAACAAAGCAAGAAGTGTTAACTTTTTCAGATCATGAAAGTTCTATTTGAAAATTCCCTAAAGAAAATCCTAGATGATTTACAGCCTATCAAACAGATACTTTAGCAAATCGTTCCTTTAGATGCCCCTGTACTGTAGCTTGCAACATGATTTCCACACAGCCTAGCACATTAATAATGCAAACAAGTTACTGGGATGTACATGTCAAAACATATGGGATTTGCTCCCTACAATTAATCCTTTTATCGTGTTAAGTAATTTTTTCCCAATTAATCAACACACCCATCAATAAAGATACTTAATAGGGGAACTAAATTAGCCAAACTAATTAAAGTTGCAAGCCATTAAGGACTGTGTAGTATAATTTTTTTCCAAATACAAACAAAAAAAGAAAAATCAAAGGCCAGTAAAAACGAATAGTTTACAATTATTTCGTGAGGTTTCTGTGATATGCAGAATGATCAAGGTAGAGGTTACAGTTATAAACAGGAGATAGAGAAAAAATCATATGAGTTTATACATGCTTGTTCTCTCCATTATTCTGGGTTACTTTTACTTACTTGTGTGAGAAATGTTGGAAACTTGACCAACTAGTAAAGTTTGTTACCATAATTGTTTGTAATCTCGCAATCTGATTGCCTAATCATGCAATGTAATAGCCAATCAGGAAAGCCCATTTTGGAAAATAAACCAATCATATTTTAACAAAGTTATAGACAACGCTTGCTCTCTCTTCGTGTCATGATTTTGGTAACACTCTAAAATAGAGACTTTCTTTGCAGTTGAATATTGTGGTAAAAAACTAATTGAAAGTGGTCCACCATTGTCTCTACTCTTATTGACAATGATGTTTGTCATCACAGTGGTCAAAATTCGTCTGGACTCACTCAACTGTGCATCATAAGTCCACAACATTTTGACCACTGCAATGACTAATATAGTTGTTGGTAAGGGTACAGACAACGTTGAACCACTTTCGATTTCTTCAGTTTTTTATATAACACACTTTGTGCTAGTTTTCCTTGTCTGTCAATTGTAATATTAGTCATGTACACTTAATAACGGAATTACAAGAATGATTAAAGAATTCACTAAGTCAGAAGTTGCAGACTTTAATGGCACAATATTATGAGCTGAGGGAGATTTACAGTGCAAAACAAGGGAATCATCTTACAAGGCACTCACATTTAATTTCCTGTTTTTAGGACAAAAGGGAGTAAAAATCAAAACTACTTAACCTCACATGTACTGCATTTCTGACAACCTTTCTGTTAAGATATGAAATATACCAGTATTCATGGCACAAAGGGCTATTGTATTTAATTTTTGGTGTCTTATAGCCACCTATATATCATCCATTTCAAATTGGTGGCTCTAAAGGGATTCGTCTATAACCCGCACTTCAAATATACAAACATTTAATTCATCAAGTCCTTCAACGAAACAAAAAAGCCCAACAAATTGCCCAGTGCGCCCAACCGTCCTCACATCGCAGGGGTCATGGATTCCACCTGAATTTTTCAGGTGTCTATAAGAGTCAAGTGCTGAAATGTCCAGATGAGTGCGGGGACCACTGCTCTCCCTCCCTCTCTCTCTCTCTGTCTCTCTCTCTCTCTCTCCCTCTCTGTCTCTAGATCTCTGAAAGATTTTTTTCACAAAATGAGGGGTGGTCCATAGGGGTAGTCCATGGACTGGGTCCATGAAGGGGTCCATGGACCAGGTCCACAAGGGTGGTCCATGGACCTGGGGTCCATGTTTTGTATACGTCCCCTTTACTATGAGTTTACTTATAAATTCATAAGAAAGCAAAAGACAAAAAAACAGTAACGAACAATCTTTAATTTCATTTTTCTTCACTTTTGAGGGATTGAGCAGTGAGATGCTCTCGACAAAATAAAACCTAAATAACAGATCTCGAGGCTAAGACCATTTTCGGTTGTGCAGACAAATTTCGATAAACTTTTTTTGAGGCTTAAAAGCCTCAAAAAATATGAAAACAAAAACGCGGAACCCCTTCTTTTATTCCGATAAAATATATTACAACGTCTATTTTAAGGAAATGACCTTAAGAGAAATGAACTCGAGCTTCGAACTGGATTCTGACCAATGGCCAAACCTAAACTCGTGCTAAGATTACACTCACTCAAAATGGTCTAATGCTTTAATCCCGAAAGGATCAAAGACCTTTTTTTCCGTACCATACAGAAAAAAAACTTCACTCACATTTTCATTTTCACAGGTTATATAAATGACCATAAACAAAAACTTAATAATGAGGAGCTCCGCTTTTAGCCTTGGCTAAATCTATATATTAGCTGCCTTGGTGCTATACACATAACCACATCCAGCATTGCAATTGAAATAACCATACTCATCTTGGTCTCCATCAACAATCTGATTTAGTCTGGCAGAATGGACGTCAATTTCATGCCTGCAAAAATCAGCGCTTACAGACATGCTTTCAGACTTACATCACTGAGCTACTATTGCTGTAACTCCTGTGCATGGGGACAGAGCTTAGAATCGACCTGTCCAATTATCAGAAGCTTGTAATGAGACAGGTCAAATCGGACAGTTAAAGAACCAATGAAAATTAAGTAGCAAATGCCACTAGCAAATGAAATCTCACTACATGGCACATGATAACCAATCAAAATAAATGAAACAATTGTGACCAGGTAAGCTGTCCAGCTTCAACTGGAAAAGAAAAATGGAGGAAACTAACTGGTCCAGTGACTTTTATTCAGACATCCATTTCTTACGAATAAATATTCCAAGACTGAGATTCTTGCATTTTGTTATTGGCACAATTAATTGGTAATAGGACTAAGTGTTGTACAATTCAGGGCTAATCGGACTCGTAATTTCAAATTGGCCTTGCGCTACGCACTCGGCCGATTTGAAATTACTCTCCCGATTACTCCCTTAATTGTACCCCATTCAGTCCTATTACCATTACTTATCATTATTACTCTCAAGTGCTTTTAACACTCTTCTAAGTTCTTCAAAGTACTTTTAAAGCTTTGTAGGTTCATTTTAGGCCACGTTATAAATTTCTTTTCTGTTCTGTGTTGTTCTAGGGGAGCTTGAAGGTTTTCAAATTTACGAAGCCATTTTTTGTGTAGTTCACGAAAATCTCATTGTATTGTATTGAATCTTTCCAAAGTTCGTGGCTGGTATATTTTGATACTCCTAACATATTTTTATCAATCTCGAAACAAAGCAAGAAGTGTTAACTTTTTCAGATCATGAAAGTTCTATTTGAAAATTCCCTAAAGAAAATCCTAGATGATTTACAGCCTATCAAACAGATACTTTAGCAAATCGTTCCTTTAGATGCCCCTGTGCTGTAGCTTGCAACATGATTTCCACACAGCCTAGCACATTAATAATGCAAACAAGTTACTGGGATGTACATGTCAAAACATATGGGATTTGCTCCCTACAATTAATCCTTTTATCGTGTTAAGTAATTTTTTCCCAATTAATCAACACACCCATCAATAAAGATACTTAATAGGGGAACTAAATTAGCCAAACTAATTAAAGTTGCAAGCCATTAAGGACTGTGTAGTATAATTTTTTTCCAAATACAAACAAAAAAAGAAAAATCAAAGGCCAGTAAAAACGAATAGTTTACAATTATTTCGTGAGGTTTCTGTGATATGCAGAATGATCAAGGTAGAGGTTACAGTTATAAACAGGAAATAGAGAAAAAACCATATGAGTTTATATGCTTATATATTACTTATCATTATTATTATTTCAAAAATAGCATATCCTGATATCAAACAATACAAATTATCAGCTAACAAGTATGTCATGTATGCTTCACATGCCTTATATAGTGTGACTTTAGCATGCCAATCAGCAAACTCAGTGGTCATCCCTTCTAGTCGTTCAAATGCACTATTTTCAACTCTAAATGTCCACTGGACATTCCTTGCGCGCTCCTCAAACA